>NC_053417.1:7350390-7650390 GCF_016859285.1 Xiphias gladius
CTACAACAGTACATATGGAAATAGAAAATAAGAAATAGAAATCATTCTACCCTATTTATCTCGGTGTGAATAATATTTGAATAATATACAGCAGTTGCATTATTGCCCAGAGTATTGCAAAGAAAAATTTGAAGTGTGAATTGGTGCACGAATTATTGTGCTGTTGAGTCAGTTTTGTTTTTTTTACTTTAAAAGGTGTTTTTGAGGGAGTAGGGTCCAGGAGTCAGGAGGACAAACGAGGAGGGAGAAGAACAAGAGAACACGAGAGAGGGAGAAGGTGTGGGCAGAGGAGAAGGAGATGGTGAGGGTGAAGATGGGGGAAGTAGTTTGCAGGCCACAGAGGTGTTGGACACGTCTGCTGTGGCAGTCTCCAACTGCATGGCATTCATTTTGATTTGGCATATTGTGGAGACTGAAATGGGGGCTGAAGATGGGGGTTTGCGATGCTTATGTCCCCTTGTTCCGTAGAACCCCCACAGTTTTAAAATCGCTGCTCCTCCCTTGCCATAGAGTTTAAGACAAACTAATTAACTAACAGAGGCAAAGTAGTGTTAATGTTTATTTGCTTGTGTTGTAATGTTAGCAGTTTTGGTGAGTGGTGAAATTGCTACCACCGTCCTCTGTTTAAGCCAGTTATGACACAAATCTGAAAATGGTCATTGAAAACTTATAATGTTGCCTAACTTACATTTATGATCACATGGGTGTGTGTGTGTGTGTGTGTGTGTGTGATTGAGTGATTGAGTGAGTGAGTGAGTGAGAGAGAAAACTGGTATGCTGTAAAACTAAACAGGAATCTTAGTTTTTGTGTTTTTGTGTTTTTCTGTCCCTGCCTATCCCACCCTTGTTAGCTGGATATGGTCAGATGTGACCCATTTCATATTAACACCTTGTTTTACCATTCAAAATGTGGACTTCCAAAAACATTGTACATACGTTTAGACAACTTGGGCTAATCCTGTCCTTGATTAATTGATATAATTAATTAATGAATACCAAGCAATACGCCTAAATTGGAAGGAATTGCAATGAGTCAAAATTGATGTAAAGTTCATTTATTTATACACATAATGTATACATTTACTGATTCTTCTTTTTCTAATTCCAGATTCATGCTCATGAAGGCAAGGTGATGATTGATGGAGCAGAAAGTAAGTTAAAAAAAATGGGGAGAAAAAACAAACCGCAGATGTTCCACAGAGGAAGAATGTGAAGAAGTAACGTTTAACAAAACGAAAGATGTGAATTTTTTCTAGGTGTTTCTTCTAATATACTGTAAATCATACTCTTTGCCCCATATTTTAAAAAATCCTGGTGAGTCCAACAGATTGAATGACACTGCTCTTATCAAAGCTACCATCTTCATCTCTTACCTGGTGTTCCTGAACTAGTTGAGAAATTAGTAGAAGAAAGGAATTTGATAGTCAGGACTTATTCTGCCTCTGTCCAGTCAGCCTCTGGCGAGACCCAGAAGTACCTCGTGAGTTGTTGTGATGCATTCACTTCAAACTGCTGTTTGCACAGTTTACACTTGACTTTTTGGTCATTTGTTTTAGCAAAATGAATTGAAAGTCCCTGCATCTGTAAAGTGACTGTAGCACAACTACAATGGGCAACACATTTGATTATTGAGGAGTACTGTTGTATTTATTAGACCAGGAAAAATCATATATGAAAGGTATTGTGGGCAGTTACTGATTTGCTAACAGTATGGAAATTATCTATGAATGAAAAGCATATCCAATAGTCCAATCTTACAGCTCTAATATATAAGTGACAATAGTTTTCACTGTGCTGTGTCTAACTGTACTTCACACAGCACAGGACCCAAAGCAGCGCATCACCTGTGAGATGATGGGAAGGCTGAAGAAGCAGGAGTGACAAGATAATCACTGGATGGTTGGGTAAAGAATTAAACCCAGGGACAGTTAGGCAAACAGATATATGATCTGGACAAGTCACTGTCACCTCCGTCGATACCAATTAGACGCAGGTTATCACAAATGAACTTGTTTTGTTTGTTGCACAATTGTTTCCTTTAACTACATAAAAAATATATTACATGACTTGTGCTTGTCTTGGAGAGATGTTATATTTGGCCCAAACCAAATATAACACATACATAATTATGTATGTGTAGCTGCCTGTTCTTTCTGGGTCATTTTTACACTCCCTTTTCCAACACTGATAACTGCTAATGATAGGAAACATGCTAACATTTTTCAGATCAAGCATTGGAACAAGGTTTACGGGGGAGAACAGGCACCCGACAAAGAGACAAGTCCATCACTAGTAAATATCATCTGCAGTATATAAGACCAGATATTAGTCCATTTCATATTAGTCCAGACCTGCATTAGCTGCCTGTTTAAATTGGTAAACATTTAAAAACTAGAACCAGTTCCACACGTCAGAGGCAACACACATTTACCGGTCAGAGTTGAGGAAATGTCTACTGAGCTCAGTAGTGACAGGACACTTGAGAATCACTTAAGCCTCTTTCCTCTCATCTTTGAACACCCTGCTCTGTTCAAGCAGATGTTTTGTCTTTTTCTGAATAACGGTTTCACAGTCGGCATTCGGCCGTTTTATCAACACATAATGTCCGTCATCCGAAATACGTGACATGACCATCACTTTTGTGTACTTACCCACATCTGAGCTATTTAATAACAAGTACAGCTGAAATGTTTTCAGTGCAGCAGGGTTTTATTATACCACTTCATATCATAGCAGAAGTTACAGTATCTCAGGGCACTGTTCACACAGAGCAGGTCTAGACCGTCTTCTTTACAATATTTACAATATTTATTTTTTTCCCCCTCGACCGGTTGGGTAGAGAGAAAAAAGGGGAGAGAGGGGGAGAAAAGGGGGGGGGTAGAGGGGAGAAAAGGGGGTAGAGAGGGGGAGAGAGAGAAAGGGGGTAGAGAGGGAGAAAAGGGGGGTAGAGTGGGGGAGAGGAAAAGGGGGTGAGAGAGGAAAAGAAAGGGGGGTGGGGGTAGAGAGAGAGAAAGGAGAGAGGGGAGGGTGACAGAAAAAGGGGGTAGAGGGGGAGAAAGGGGTGGAGGGGGAGAAAAGGGGGGAGAGGGGGAAGAAAGGGGGTGGGGTAGAGGGAGAAAAGGGGGGGTGGAGAGGGGGAGAAAAAGGGGGGTAGAGAGGGGGAGAAAAAGGGAGCAGGAGGAAAGAGACCACAGCACAATACAAGTTGACAATACAGAAGACTAATAACAAGAGTCTCAGCAGAGGGTCTCGAGGATCCAATCCATTCAGAAGATGGATTTTTTGAGGATGCGGTTTCTGGACATGCAGTAACCGTCGATCTGCTCCGACAAACGGCTACAGCATCTGTCCTTGGAGGCCAACTGCTCTCTGTAGCGCTCTCTGAGCCTGGAGGCCTCCCTCATCCTCTCCATCCGATCCTGCTTCTTGTCAGAGCTGAGGCCAGACTTCAGGCTCTTCTGCAGCCACGTCAGGAGCTTGGAGGATTTCGATGTTGCTTCTTTTTCAAAGAACAAAAAGGTTCAGAGCATAGAAAAACATGAAGCACTGAATAGGTTCAAAAAATGCTATTTGAGAAGTGGATACAAATGAGATACATACTTTTAGACTTCAGGCTTGCGTCTTCAGCAGTGGGGCAGCGGGTGGAGTCGTCTGGGTGGAAGTCCTCCTGGAGAGTCTTGCAGTCTGCTTTTTCCTCTCCAACCCAGTTGTTTATCAGAGTTTCTCTTCTACTCTGCTCCTGACTCTTCCCCGCAGACGCCAGGCACTTATGGTTGACCTTAAGGTCGGCCTCCTCACGCCTCCTCTGCTGCTCTTCCTCCAGATCACCGATGGTGTATCTGGGCCTTGTGACGAGGTACTTCTGTACCGCCATCACCTGGTTGCACTGAAGCCTCTCTTTAAACAGATGTTGCATCTCCAGGGCCATTTGCTCATTGGCCCTCTTCTCCTCCTCAGCTCTCTGTTCGGCCTCTTGCATCCTCTTCTCCTCCTCAGCTCTTTCTTTCTTCATTTCCAGTCTTTCAGCTTCTCTGTCTCTTTCCTCGTTTTCTCTCCTCCACCTCTGAAGCTCTTCCAGATCTTCTCTTTTTCTGCGCTCCATCTCCATTTCCCTCAGCTCTCTAAACATCTCTTTTCGGAGCGCTATCTTCCTCTGCTCTCTGGTCAGATCCCTGGTGCTCTTAAGAATCTCCATTTCAGCATGGAGTAGACTTTGGTGACGTGACATTTTGTCCTTGAGCACTTGTGCAGGTTGGTCTGCTCTGACTTTGTGTCTGGATGAAACTGATCCATCAATTGTTCCATCAATTCCATGATTACATCACAGGTCAGATTCCAGAATGTTCAAAGCAGCAGAATCTGAGATATTCTGGCTTCCAGTCCCCAGAATGGGTTAAGCTCCAAAAACACTGGAAACTACATTTCCCATAGTAAAACTCCCCACACCTCTAGTGCGTAAAACAGAATATGTTAAAATTTTGCAGTTGCCGAGCCAAACGCAACTCACCATGCGTTGTTCATGTGTACAGCTGCCTCTCCACAAGATAACGATCCATCGTGCTATTAGCTAAAATGTCTACTGTGGCTACCACGAAGGCCAAAGACCAAACATATCAGCCATCTTGCTCTAAGGAAGCATTTGTTGAGTCAAACATGGTGAACAGTTAAGCGATCTGTTTTCTTTTTGTCTGATAGACTTGAATTGAAGCTCATACTGCACCTCGTTGCACCCCATTTACATCAGTGAGAGTGACTAGATATTAAAAAAACTCTGAATGTAACACAATACAGTTCAACATCTCCACAAATTATAATCCCAAAAATGTCTCTTAGGCTGAATGAACACATCTCCAAAACTGTTTCAACGAAAGCAAACATAAAAAACTTCACCAAGGTTATAACATTGTATTAGATTGATTTAGTTTGGCTCAGTGTAGCTAATAAACTGCTAACTGAGTGTATATTTTTCATCTAATACACAGTTTAGGCCACATCCAAACACTTTTTGCCATAAGAATATGATAGTTATTCCTTCAGATGACAATAATTAATATATTATCATAAAAATTAGTTGTTATCCTGGGATGACAAGACAATTAAGGATTAAAATAGTAATTGTCCACGGCTGCTCTCACCTTCTGCAAAAAGCCCATGATTCATTGCTACGTGTTGAAGAGTACATTAACTAAACTACAGAGAGTAGGGTTGTCAGATAATTACATGTTCCAGGTGTACGGTATAAAATGATTCCTTGTTTCTACAACTGGGCGTCCATTTGCCAGATATTAAAAATACTTTTGTTCCTACGTAGGAAACCCAACCCACAGAAATGGGAAAGAGAAGGAATTGGCACAGGTTGATTTTTTTGCAAAGGATTCAGAAGATCCTGAGAGAATTATTCCTACTAGCGTATATCTAATAAACTGTCTGAACGGCTGCTCAGCCAGTGGGTTTTAAACTCTGGGTTGTGACATGCTGAGTCAAAGATCAGCTCTCCCGATCAGGGAGACAAACCGAATCAAGAGGACAAACCAAACAACACTGTGTGCATCATTTATGCCGTTTCAACTCACCACAGCTAACAAGCCGATTTGCTGGCTTTGAGCAAATGCTGTGAAAGGAAAAAAGCTTCAGGAATAACTACAAAAATGTTCCACTTTCAGATACAAATGGAAAGGCCACAGCTTTAAAATCTGTAAGAAAAAGTCAAAATAGCAGCGTGTTTGTGCTCCAACCGAACCTACTCAGTCAACCTTAAACTACAGAAGTGGTTTTCCGTTTCCACAATCGCTGCAGTGGCCTGTTATCTTAGCTGAAATTTGAAAAGCTTTTAAAAAGTCTTCATTTGAGGCTGATGAAAACTGCTGACGCTCTGATGTTCAAACAAATTCTTGTCTTCACTGTGCTCTGCTCACATTGTTTGTGTCTCCGTGTCGTCTTCATTGAGCAGCAGTGTTAATGGTGAGTATTTCCCTTCACTGATGAATCTCTCTCTCTCTCTCTCTGTTTGTCAGGGTCGGGTGTGTGTGTGCTGACCTCCCGGTCTAACAGGAGTAAAGATGAGCATTAGCAGTGATCAGGTCAGCTTCCTGGTCTACAGATACCTACAGGAGTCAGGTCTCAAGTCCTTATATTCATCATGTCTGCATTTTTCTGCTCTGCTTTAGGACCTAACTACGACTGCATTAGAGAACCCACTGTCAAAGGGTAATTAACATACTGGTAATTCACTTTTCTTAGTGCTTTGCTTTGCTGCCAACCTGCTTTCACACTCAGTGTGAATCGTTTCTTAATGTGTCTTTTTTTAATGTGTTTTACTTAACAATTATATTACTCATTAAGTAAATGATGTTTTGTTTTGATGTAGAAACAGTCACACACAATTTGAAATTATGGACGGTCTAATTTAAAAGCCTTTGAGTCAATGCTCCTGCAACACAGATCTGATCTATGGAAAACTTTGCCAAAAGCGTCAGCATACATTCTTTAGTAATGAATTTTTTCTTCTTTTATCAGCACAATTACTAAAAAAGAAACAGGAATAGAAAATAACTGAAAAGTAAAAAGAATCAGTAAAAGATAAATATGAGCAAGAACACTATTTTGATATTTTTATTAGAAAATCTAAATCAATGTATTATCCTTCTTCTGATTTCCAATGTTCAGAAAAATACTTTGAGTTTGCTTGAACACTTAACATGTATGCATAACCGTTTATACTGTTTATACAGTTTAAAGCAGTTTAAAGAAGAAATAATGACACATTATTGGATACATTTCCATTGCACCCCTCAAGTTCTTTATGCTTTCCTAACTGAAAAATGTAGGAGCGTATAAAGAACAAGCAAGCGCCACGCCCTGCTTATATTATCAGACAAGACAGCTTATGAATTGACAGCTTTTCAAGACAGCTTCATCATTCTGTTCGGTCCCTCACTTGTTCAAAGTCAGTGTAACTCAACTACAGCAGAATGGTCTCTCCCTCTCTCTAATCAACTGTGGGACTAATGCAAACCTGCAAGATAAGGAAAACAAGATGGTCTTTTTCCTTGATGGGGATTCAAATTTCAGTCTTCTACGTTAATGGATGTATTAGTCTTCACAATCCACAGCAGAGAACAGTAATCATCAGATAGAATACTATGTTTCCCTTTCACGCAATTGGAACCATTGGCTATACAGTAGGTACTAAACACAAAGTGTGAAACTGTTGCGGTTATAATAATCTATTCCGACATTCAAAGGGTCTTGGATAAAGATTTAAAAACTGCCACGATCATCCATACATGCTAGTCGCCCTCCACACCTGATATCAGTCATTTCAACATCACTCACTATCCTCTATGTTGAAGACTGTCAATGAAAGGCCTAATTAGAGGAAAAATGACAAAGCTTAGAGATGAAATAGAATACCAACATTACACGCCATCATATGTGTCTGTTTTAATGTAATAAGTGTATTTAAAATGTCAGTAGTGTAACCTAATGTAACCAGAGCAGTCTACATTTTTAGGAAGGAGACTGCTCTGTATTAGTATTGGTGAGTATTGGAGTCGATAAGGAGTATCAATAGTGGTATTGGTATTAACAAAATATTAACCATACCCATCCCTAGTTGTAGAGGCTAACTAAGTAACTAACAGGTGCAGATTTCCCATGACACGGTTTGCCATTGCATTGCCATTTAAATCTCAGTAGTATAACTAAAGATTTTCTACTGTCATATACAGTGGGTTTTTTTTTTACTTCTTTGTTTTTCTTTTTTTACATTGTACACAAAAGCCTATAGCAAGCTAACCATTATGTTAGTTGTTTGCAGTACAAGTTTGTTCTAAACCCAGAAAGGAATGTCTTATAATGATATCTCAATAATAAAGAATTTTATATTTAATATTGTGTACAGGGAATGACCTGAATTGAAATAGGTTGTGTTCAGTCAGATTAAGTTACATTAACATTCAACAGTAATGTTTCTACTGCCATGTTTGCATAAAACAGTTCACATCTGAACATGACATCCTATTACTGGACTCACCATTATCAAATTTAGCCAAATAGTTTAGCCATAATTCTACCATATCATATTGCATTGTAATTAATTTGGAAAAAGAAACTATAGCGGAAACAGGCGGTTAGTTCAGACATTCAGTGACGAAGAAACGAGATGATTTTTGTGACACAGTGGGAATTGTGTTTGCAAGATCTTACCATCTGCAAGACTGCTTTAGTTTGCTATAAGCTGTGTAAACTATTGATGTAGCCAACTGGATGTGTTGATGCACACAAAAATGTGTGCATGGACAACACGTTGAACCTTGGTACCCATGGCTAAGTTATGTGGAATCAACAACAGAATTTCTCCAAAATAATCACATAAGCATGAGACTCTGTACACACTATAGTGACTTATTATTCTCCAGGGTTATGAGTTGCAAGGACGTGGCATGCACGCACATACCACCAATCACTGTTCTCTTTGAATCAAAATATATGAAATACAATAACAACATGTCAAGTGTGGCTAATTGTTAAAGATTCCTCAATGACAATATAGGGAGAAGTGGGATGATTGAACACCATCAAACTTTATCTTTGCTCAGGCTCTTATGTGTTTGGAGGAACACCTGGAAAGTAGTTCACAAGAGGATCTAATCTCATCAGTCAAAAGAAGTGAACTCACCCGTTGACATAGAGGAACAGGCCCTGGTTTGTTTACACCTGCACATTCTGACAACATCCTGATGTTGCATCCTACCATCCTTCCATCCTTCCACTTCCATCATCTGCATGGTGACAAGAAAAAACGTATTCATGGCATTTTATGAAAATTGGCCCAGTCGCCATCTTTTTCCTAAACTGTCAACGCCAAAGTCGGAAAAATTGATGCACTCAAACTACGTTTTCACTACACTACACAAGTGGTAGTAAATTCGACACCTTTTCAGGACTTTTAATACATTCCAGCATACTATGATCATTTTAAACAGAAAACGTTGTGTATCACTCAATCTGTGTTTTTCAAAAAGGCCGTCAAAACTTGTCTTACTTGTGCCACCTCTGAATTCAACAAGTTCATCATTTTTGGACTGAGAAAGCTTTCAACGGGTTTAGGAAAATGAAGCGATGAACTAAGCATAAGAAAAGCATGAATTTAGGAGTTGTCTCATGATCATTGTCCAACTGAGGCCACAGTCAGGGGTTCCGCTAGGATTTCCGGTCTGTTATCAGACATTTCTCTAGCAGGTCGGTTTTCCACAGTAGATCACTTCTACACTGGTTTAATTCTCCAGCAAAGGTCCATTTAACGGATGTTTTCCGATGCTTCAGATCTCCAAGAGTTTAGCATTAGTTTTTATTGCAGGCCAAGTCCTGTCAAGTCCAAGTGCAAAGCGAGAAATTGATCCGGTCTGCTGAGTTTATGTGACCTTGGTCGCACAATACCGGTCTGTTACCATGACTTTTATTGTCACACGTGCTTAGTGTGAGAGAGTAAGAGATTTTAATAAGTAGCTCAGTAAATTATTTCAAATGTCCAACTTTTGTTTCTACAGTAGATGTTTCCATATAGCTTAATGATGTGATATTTTTACAGACTTTCTATATGATTCATTGAATTGCAGTTTACAAAGGCAATATTTTTGTATATTGTAAAAACCATATGAGATTCCCATCATCCTCAGTTGTAGTTTGTGTTTAGTGCTAATTAGCAAATGTTAGCGAACTGACATGCAAAATAGTGAACATGGTAAACATCATACCTGCTAAACAGCAGCCTGTTAGCATGGTCATTGTGAGTCAGTCTCACAGAGCAGCCAGCATGGCTGTACATTGCTTGATCCTTTTGACTATAACCTTATATAGGCAATAGGTGCCATTGGTGCTGTAGGATTCAAACCTAGCTCAGATGTGGAAGCTTGCACATCTGCCAGTTCAACCAGTCTACGGCGCTGCTAAAGGAGGTATTTGTGTGAGTGTGTACTATCAAGAATCCACCTAATAGTAAAAATGATAATAAATAGTCTTATTTTAAAAATCTAATCAGAGCGGTTTGAATAAATCCAAACAATTTCCCTATTCATTTCCCAATTTCCTTCTGGTTACATTAAAATCGGCTGAACCAATGGATGGATTTCTTTGTTTTTTTTAAAATCCTGAGTAAAAGCCATAAACCTTTCATATGATATTTTGATATGTATAGGTAATGTAACATGTTTATTTTAAACACAATTTAAACACAAATTATGTAATTTAACAATATAATTAATCGTTTGAAATGTGCCTTACGCTTCCTCCTTGCCTAATGGTTGGCCATGCTTGCTGAGTGTGTGGCCCTACTGCAGTCCACTTCTGATGATGTGGAACACTGTAATTGGCTAACAGACATCCATTCAAATACGTGTGTACATTTGGGTGGAGTCAGATGACAGTAATCACATATCTAGACATCACAGAAAAGTTATGTCCATTGGAGTGATCGGCGATCTGAACAGGTTAAGGTCCACTTACTAGTTTTTTCTGGGGCTTTCAACAGCACCTCTCATTGCTCAACCGGGCAATTTCCATCCACCAATGAAGACTGTGAGATGTAGTTGGAAATTTCAGGTAGGATTATTTTGTCAAACAATTGAGTTGTGGTTAGTCTTCCCCACATGGACTGTACTGTTTCATCCTCCTTAAGTCTAGTCTACTGTGCTAATCACTTGAGTAAACACAGACTGGTTTAGATTACATCTTGAAACTCCAGCAGGTGGATGGGATGTTTTCCAAAACAGAGAACAGGATGGAAAGTGATTTTTTAAAGCCAGTACGTTCAGTAGCTAACCAAATAACAGTTGAGTCATTGGTATTGATCCGTAACCCTTTCAACCCTCACAGATAGTCCACCTTACAAGTTCAACTTATCCATAAAACCCCCTTAACCCCACCTGCTCCAAAATGCACATAGTCCCCACCTGATCTAACAACATTTTTCATATTTTGATTCGTCAGGTGCGTTTTGTATTGTTATCGATAGATCCTATCAAAAATGTGGAACCTTGGGAATTCTAATTTGCAATCAGAGTATATACAATAAACATATAAAACATAACTAATGTAGGATTTAAAAGTTTAAAAACACCCTCTGCATACATGTACACATGAGGTTTAATAAATAAATTTGGATTAAATAGTTAAAACTCCACAGAAATTCAGTGGAAAAGGGTAATGATAAGTAGTTTTGTTTCAAACACCGTGAAAACTGCGAAATAAGCACAAAATTGCTGCTCCTTTATGAAGTTGTAAACACAGTTGTAAACATTTCCTCCAGCAACACTGCATTTGCATACTTTTACACTACACAATAAATGATGCATTAAGCTATTTCAAATAACAAAACACATGCACATAGAAAATGATTCATAAATAAAAAATGACTTTGGTGCTGTTCAATTTGCATATGCAAATTTCTAGTAACAGAAACTAAACACAATAACTTTCAATAACACTACAAGAAAATATTTTACAGAGTTTCTTTACAGCTTATACATAAACAAATACCACACACGTGGTACATGCGCTCAGCACAGGCGCCAACTCTGGGGAAACTTCACAGGCCTTTGCTGTTTTCACACGGAGCGCTGCTAGCTTGATTGACACACGTGCTCTCTGAGCTAAACACAGCACATAGATGCGGACAGAGTAAGACACAGGAAGTTCAACAGCAGCTCAGAAAAATGTTAACATATTAAAAATGTTTACATGTTAACATGAACAATATGTTCACGTGTTATTCACTCCTTGATACAACGCAGTGTTAAGGGGTGAATAGCATCAAAATTAGACAACATATTAAGATAATTTAGCTATGCAGGTTCCCGGGCACACGGCTCTGATAACCTCGGTGACAGACCGTGAATGAATCAACATAGCCATAGCTTTATTACCTCCGCCGAGGATGTTATGCTTTCACCCGTCTTTGTTTTTTTGTTTTTTTGTTTGTCTGTCTGTCAACAAGATTACGCAAGAATTACTGAACCGATTTGCACCAAACTTGGTGGAGGATTGGCGCGTGGATCAGGGAAGACCCCATTAAATTCTGGTGCTGATCCAGGAATTATTTCTTTTTTTATCTCTTTCCGTAACATTGTCTGATGGGACATTTTGATAAATTTTTCGTCAATGTCTCAGGAACTGATGTATGGATCTTGATGTTAAAAAAAAAAAATCACACATTTATGGTGTTGCGATCTATGTGCCTGCATAATTTGGTGCAGATCCAGATAATAATCCGTATTTGGTGGAACTAGACAGACGTGTAGCTTTGTTTGGCCTTGGCGGAGGCATGAGTGCCATTCTAGGTGAGACTGAGACCAACCCGCCAGAAGGATAAGAGTAACAGGTGCAAGGTCCTAAAGTGACAATCAAGAGTGAGCATCTCATTGAAGAAGAGAATGAAAAAAAAGAGTTTTAAGTTTAAAGGACTCAACAGAGTCAGACTGTCTGATGACTGCAGAAAGATCACGATACTATAATATGTATCTATCACACAGTAAAAAGTTACACTTACTCTATGTTAATGCTTTTGAGTCACATGAAAATCAAAACAAACTAAATCCTACGAATTTCAGAGGTAATGCTGTGACAGACCATGGTATTACTATATGTAAGAGAATAATGCTGTAGAATTAGAATAAATATTTAGAAACTTTTTCTTATATAACTTTTTTTTTTTAGGAATAAAGTTAATTATAATATAGACTACAGAGTTCACTTTTTTCCAAAAAAAAGCTTGTAAATCACTTTTTTTTTCACATTACGGCGAGCAGCAGTGGCAGTAGCTTTACCTCGTTCGTTCATTTCAGGGTTGTTGTGTTTTTGGTCGGTGACTCCTCCTGTCTGCATGAAGGCCACTGAACCTCAAGCCAGCAAGGCACGTGGGCCAGCTGGAAGTTTTTACACATCTGAAAAATCTCAAATGGCTTCTATCAATGCAAAGGAGGAGCAGTAGTAAAGTTGTGATCAGGCCTGGATCAGAAAAAATCATGAACCCCCCTAAAACCAAGCTCGAAAGTAGAGTCCCATCTATCGCCAGTGTTTATGATCATATTATTAATATGTATGTTAATGACAATATAGATTTAATAATATAAAATAGATTACACATCATATAGTTTGATGTATATTATATTTTATTATACGCCAAGGTTACCTTGGGTGGTGCCAGCTCCGCCAAACACATAGGCCAGGCCTTATGGTTAAAGAGAAGAATGAAGTCACCAGATCCTCCTTTTTCCAAATGGAGTCACTGTCATCATACTATCTTGGCCTCCTGGCAGTAACCTCCCAGTATCTCTCACAGCTCCTTTTTGTGGAGGAAGTTGAGGGAGTCTTCCTTTCATTCTCATTCTCAATGAGCCTCGTTGGAGTTGAGGGAGAAATTGGGAGAGGAGAAAAGAGGAGGGAGAGGGGGAGAGAGAAGAGAGAGAGACCCAGAACAGTTGTATATACTGTTGTATCCAAGCACTGTCAGACTAGTTGTTATGATGATAATAATAATAGTAATACATATAGGTGTAATAATGTTATTCATAATAACAGCAGCACCAGTTAATAATAACAAGTAGTGGCAGAGATACCTGCAGAATGAGGACAGGGAGAGAGAGGACAGGGAGGAAAAGCACAACCTACGGGAGAGAGAAGACACAAAGTGAATGACATGCAGTAGTGTGATATACAGTAAATGCATGGGGAGAGAGAGAGAAGAATAGAGAAGTGAGCAGTGCATCACCGGAGTTCCCCCAGCAGCCTCGGCCTCTTGCAGCATAACTAAGGAACGGTTCAGGGCTCACCTGAGCCAGCCTTAACTGTACGCTTTGTCAGATTGGAAGGTTTTAAGCCTGCTCTTAAACGTGGAGAGGGTGTCTGCCTCCCGAACCCAAACTGGGAACTTGTTCCACAGGAGAGGAGCCTGACAACTGAAGGCTTTGCCTCCCATCCTACTTCTTGAGACTCTAGGAACCACAAGTAGGCCTGCGTTCTGGGAGCGCAGTGTTCTACTGGGGTAATAGGGTACTACGAGCTCTTTAAGACATGATGGTGCCTGACCATTTAGGGCTTTGTATGTAAGCAGGAGGATTTTCATTTCTATTCTGGATTTTACGGGTAGCCAATGAAGAGAAGCTAATATGGGAGAAATATGATCTCTCTATCTAGTTCCTGTCAGTACTTTTCAGAGTTATTTGGACATCCTGATAAGATACAGTGGTCCAGTCTAGAGCTAACAAATGCCTGGACTAACTTTTCAACATCCTTTTAAGACAGGATGTTTCTAATTTTCACAATAATGTGAAGGCTGTCCTGGAGACTTGTTTAATGTGTAAGGCAAAGGACATGTCCTGGGCAAAAATGACTCCAAGTTTCCGCACAGTAGAACTGGAGACCAAGGTAATGCTATCGAAAGTAACTCTATGACAGTGGCGTGCCGAGCAGTGCTTGAGCAGGTAAAGCTAAAAATAGACATCAATTAGAGCGATAACGAAGATGAAGTGATCTATGTCCTTACATCTCGGAACAGCGTTGTGTCCCATTAAGGTTTCGATCTTGCTTGTTTGCATTCACCTTTTACTTCACTGCCGTCTTGTGGCCCGGTAGCCTATTGTCTCTGGAAGATAGGTCGATTACCAGCCGTCGCATCTATCATTAATTTCGTGGGCGCGGCCATGTCCCAAAGACAAAGGCAGGGGTTTGTCAAGGGAGAGAACAGCGTTTTTTTGGACATCTGCACATGATGATTGTGGATAATCCTGGGATTTTTGGCGGGTAACTAGGCCAGGGAAGAGTAAACAGTTGAAGTGCGGTAAAGTTACTTGCTTGTAGAAATGGGGCTTCTGTCATTCACCGCTGGCTGTCAGATTAGGTAACAGCTCAGAGGAATAAAGCGGTTATTTAACTAGTTAGTAATGTCGAATTTTCTTTTGGAACTTTGTCTAGTTATGTGATGTGTCAGCTAGCATTAGTTATTGAACATAAAATGAAACAAGCTATCCTAGTGATTATGCTACCGAGTTAGCTAGCTACTTCAATCATTCCAAATGTAAGCCAGGCGGCAAACAAACTTAATGCTAATATTATTTAGCGATAAAGCATTGTCAGAGCTAGATAGCAAGTTAGAGTCTGAATGCCTTGCTCTTTTCATCACTTACACCTTTAGTTTACAATGTTTCTTTTCTCAGCAAACTGCTAATCAGTAGTCTAGTAGTCTTTAACAGACCAATGAGGGCTAGCTTGATAGTACCAGTATGTGCTAGGGTTAATGATAGTTTTCTAGCCATATCCAGTGAGTTTGACCTTGTTCAACATTCTCATTGTTCTTTTTGTTATGCAAGATACAAGGAAATGCACAAAGGGAAAAGAGGCAGAAGAAGACTGACTCCTTTTCATGTCAAGCAGTCGTGTAAGAGGAGTTACACTGACATGGGCTTGCTTCGTCTTTGCTTTGGAAGGAAACAGAAAGCTAGCTTGCAATCTATGACTGAAATCATTCAGTTTTATAGCAGTACATTAATTTTGTCCTTGCATTAATGCTATTCAGGCGTTCAAATATGTAAATTAAAGCTATTTGTTTGAGCTTAAAACCTATTTTTAAAATGCATTGCACAGATGAGCAGTCAAATGAAATTTGTTTTAAGGTTTTCCCTCATTTAATCAGAATCAGAATCAGAAATACTCTTTGCCCCATATTTTAAAAAATCCTGGTAAATCCAACAGATTGAATGACACTGCTCTTATCAAAGCTACCATCTTCATCTCTAACCTGGTGTTCCTGAACTAGTTGAGAAATTAGTAGAAGAAAGGAATTATTCTGCCTCTGTCCAGTCAGCCTCTGGCGAGACCCAGAAGTACCTGGTGAGTTGCTGTGATGCATTCACTTCAGGCCTTCATTTAGCCTTACAGGTGGCACCCTTTTTCCTCTTCTCACACACATCTAACACACATATTGACACATGATAGATTACAGTAGGGCTGTAGTCGCCCAAAGAAAATGTTGGTCGGCTGAAATTGTGGCCACTCTTCGAGCAATCGATGGAAAAAAAACTGCGTTATCTCTAGATGAACTTTAATCGTCCACCGTGCACTCTACCTGGTAGTCTTATTAGCCGAAATTAATTATAGATACGAAAAGCTAGTATTTGCAGCATAAAGTATTAAAATATGCCAATTTTGCTATGTTAACCCTCAAAGCCTCAAGCGTTAAACATGAAAGTTGACAGAGCATCCTAACGCAGAAAAGTTAGCCTACCGTTTTTAGATGATATGTCATGTTGGTTGTTGAGCTGTGATATGCAAACTGCTGTTTGCACAGTTTACACTTGACTTTTTTGGTCATTTGTTTTAGCAAAATGAATTGAAAGTCCCTGCATCTGTAAAGTGACTGTAGCACAACTACAATAGGCAACACATTTGATTATTGAGGAGTACTGTTGTATTTATTAGACCAGGAAAAATCATATATGAAAGGTGTGGTGGGCCGTTACTGATTTGCTAACAGTATGGAAATTATCTATGAATGAAACGCATATCCAATAGTACCATCTTACAGCTCTAATATATAAGTGACAATAGTTTTCACTGTGCTGTGTCTAACTGTACTTCACAAAGCACAGGACCCAAAGCAGCGCATCACCTGTGAGATGATGGGAAGGCTGAAGAAGCAGGAGTGACAAGATAATCACTGGATGGTGGGGTAAAGAATTAAACCCAGGGACAGTTAGGCAAACAGATATATGATCTGGACAAGTCACTGTCACCTCCGTCGATACCAATTAGACGCAGGTTATCACAAATGAACTTGTTTTGTTTGTCGCACAATTGTTTCCTTTAACTACATAAAAAATATATTACATGACTTGTGCTTGTCTTGGAGAGATGTTATATTTGGCCCAAACCAAATATAACACATACATAATTATGTATGTGTAGCTGCCTGTTCTTTCTGAGTCATTTTTACACTCCCTTTTCCAACACTGATAACTGCTAATGATAGGAAACATGCTAACATTTTTCAGATCAAGCATTGGAACAAGGTTTACGGGGGAGAACAGGCACCCGACAAAGAGACAAGTCCATCACTAGTAAATATCATCTGCAGTATATAAGACCAGATATTAGTCCATTTCATATTAGTCCAGACCTGCATTAGCTGCCTGTTTAAATTGGTAAACATTTAAAAACTAGAACTGTCAAAGCTGACGGTACTCTGTGTTTCACATTGCCAGAATGTGTTTATGCAAAAATGTCAGTACAGACACAATAAAAAAGTTCTTTTTTTTTTTTTTTAAAAAAGAATGAGAATTTGAAAAAAAAAATTGTTAATCTGTTAATCAGCAGTCATATAAATATAAAAATTTATATTTTCATTTAGGGTTTGCACTGTAATTCTACAAATATACGAATCAGTAATTGTTAATTTTTACTTTTACTTTTTCTTCTCTACCTTTTTAACATTTATTTTAAAATTTAAAAACAAAAAAAACACACACACAGTTTGAGTTGATTTTTAATTTGATTTTTTTTTTTTTTTTTTAGTTTTTTAAAGTTTTTTTTTGTAATAAAAAAAAATAATAAAAGTCAACGTGTTAAGCTGTTTGTTTTAAAATGTATTGTAATGCATAAAATAGGAAAAAGATTTAATAGAACTTTTATCTCTGCAGAACTTTTATTTTTTGTTTATTTATTGTCCTTTTTGTGTCGCAGTGCTCATCATCTCCTTCTAGTGCCAAAAAATTGGATATTATTTCTCTAACTGGGTTGGACTTTCTTGGATTTCACTTATTGGACTTTGACTTTTCTTTTCAGACTTGACTTGTTGTTTTGAACTTGACTTGACACCTTGGAATAACCTGTCTGACTGTGTGACTTGAGTGATTTGAATTTGACTTGAGCTCAGAGAACCAGTTCCACACGTCAGAGGCAACACACATTTACCGGTCAGAGTTGAGGAAATGTCTACTGAGCTCAGTAGTGACAGGACACTTGAGAATCACTTAAGCCTCTTTCCTCTCATCTTTGAACACCCTGCTCTGTTCAAGCAGATGTTTTGTCTTTTTCTGAATAACGGTTTCACAGTCGGCATTCGGCCGTTTTATCAACACACAATGTCCGTCATCCAAAATACGTGACATGACCATCACTTTTGTGTACTTACCCACATCTGAGCTATTTAATAACAAGTACAGCTGAAATGTTTTCAGTGCAGCACGGTTTTATTATACCACTTCATATCATAGCAGAAGTTACAGTATCTCAGGGCACTGTTCACACAGAGCAGGTCTAGACCGTCTTCTTTACAATATTTACAATATTTATTTTTTTCCCCCTCGACCGGTTGGGTAGAGAGGGGGAGAGAAAAGGGGGGTAGAGAGGGGGAGAAAAGGGGGTAGAGGGAGAGAAAAGGGGGGTAGAGAGGGGAGAAAAGGGGGGGTAGAGAGGGGGAGAAAGGGGGGGTAGAGGGGGGAGAAAAAAGGGGGGTAGAGAGGGGGAAAGAAAAGGGGGGGTGGGGTAGAGAGGGGGAGAGAAAAAGGGGGGAGAGGGGGAG
The DNA here is from genome assembly GCF_016859285.1 of Xiphias gladius. Taxonomy (NCBI): domain Eukaryota; kingdom Metazoa; phylum Chordata; class Actinopteri; order Istiophoriformes; family Xiphiidae; genus Xiphias; species Xiphias gladius. The sequence goes on from NC_053417.1 coordinate 7,368,965, forward strand.
AGAGGGTGACAGAAAAGAGGGGTAGAGAGGGGGAGAAAAGGGGGGGTGGAGAGGGGGAGAAAAAGGGGGGTAGAGAGGGGGAAAGAAAAGGGGGGGTGGGGTAGAGAGGGAGAGAGAAAAAGGGGGGGGTGGAGAGGGGGAGAAAAAGGGGGGTAGAGAGGGGGAGAAAAAGGGAGCAGGAGGAAAGAGACCACAGCACAATACAAGTTGACAATACAGAAGACTAATAACAAGAGTCTCAGCAGAGGGTCTCGAGGATCCAATCCATTCAGAAGATGGATTTTTTGAGGATGCGGTTTCTGGACATGCAGTAACCGTCGATCTGCTCCGACAAACGGCTACAGCATCTGTCCTTGGAGGCCAACTGCTCTCTGTAGCGCTCTCTGAGCCTGGAGGCCTCCCTCATCCTCTCCATCCGATCCTGCTTCTTGTCAGAGCTGAGGCCAGACTTCAGGCTCTTCTGCAGCCACGTCAGGAGCTTGGAGGATTTCGATGTTGCTTCTTTTTCAAAGAACAAAAAGGTTCAGAGCATAGAAAAACATGAAGCACTGAATAGGTTCAAAAAATGCTATTTGAGAAGTGGATACAAATGAGATACATACTTTTAGACTTCAGGCTTGCGTCTTCAGCAGTGGGGCAGCGGGTGGAGTCGTCTGGGTGGAAGTCCTCCTGGAGAGTCTTGCAGTCTGCTTTTTCCTCTCCAACCCAGTTGTTTATCAGAGTTTCTCTTCTACTCTGCTCCTGACTCTTCCCCGCAGACGCCAGGCACTTATGGTTGACCTTAAGGTCGGCCTCCTCACGCCTCCTCTGCTGCTCTTCCTCCAGATCACCGATGGTGTATCTGGGCCTTGTGACGAGGTACTTCTGTACCGCCATCACCTGGTTGCACTGAAGCCTCTCTTTAAACAGATGTTGCATCTCCAGGGCCATTTGCTCATTGGCCCTCTTCTCCTCCTCAGCTCTCTGTTCGGCCTCTTGCATCCTCTTCTCCTCCTCAGCTCTTTCTTTCTTCATTTCCAGTCTTTCAGCTTCTCTGTCTCTTTCCTCATTTTCTCTTCTCCACCTCTGAAGCTCTTCCAGATCTTCTCTTTTTCTGCGCTCCATCTCCATTTCCCTCAGCTCTCTAAACATCTCTTTTCGGAGCGCTATCTTCCTCTGCTCTCTGGTCAGATCCCTGGTGCTCTTAAGAATCTCCATTTCAGCATGGAGTTGACTTTGGTGACGTGACATTTTGTCCTTGAGCACTTGTGCAGGTTGGTCTGCTCTGACTTTGTGTCTGGATGAAACTGATCCATCAATTGTTCCATCAATTCCATGATTACATCACAGGTCAGATTCCAGAATGTTCAAAGCAGCAGAATCTGAGATATTCTGGCTTCCAGTCCCCAGAATGGGTTAAGCTCCAAAAACACTGGAAACTACATTTCCCATAGTAAAACTCCCCACACCTCTAGTGCGTAAAACAGAATATGTTAAAATTTTGTAGTTGCCGAGCCAAACACCACTCACCACGTTTTTCATGTCTACAGCTGCCTCTCCACAAGATAACGATCCATCGTGCTATTAGCTAAAAACTCTGCTGTGGCTACCACGAAGGCCAAAGACCAAACATATCAGCCATCTTGCTTTAAGGAAGCATTTGTTGAGTCAAACATGGTGAACAGTTAAGCAATCTGTTTTCTTTTTATTTGATAGACTTGAATTGAAGCTCATACTGCACCTCGTTGCACCCCATTTACATCAGTGAGAGTGACTAGATATTAAAAAAACTCTGAATGTAACACAATACAGTTCAACATCTCCACAAATTATAATCCCAAAAATGTCTCTTAGGCTGAATGAACACATCTCCAAAACTGTTTCAACGAAAGCAAACATAAAAAACTTCACCAAGGTTATAACATTGTATTAGATTGATTTAGTTTGGCTCAGTGTAGCTAATAAACTGCTAACTGAGTGTATATTTTTCATCTATTACACAGTTTAGGCCACATCCAAACACTTTTTGCCATAAGAATATTACAGTTATTCCTTCAGATGACAATAATTAATATATTATCATAAAAATTAGTTGTTATCCTGGGATGACAAGACAATTAAGGATTAAAATAGTAATTGTCCACGGCTGCTCTCACCTTCTGCAAAAAGCCCATGATTCATTGCTACGTGTTGAAGAGTACATTAACTAAACTACAGAGAGTAGGGTTGTCAGATAATTACATGTTCCAGGTGTACAGTATAAAATCATTCCTTGTTTCTACAACTGGGCATCCATTTGCCAGATATTAAAAATACGTTTGTTCCTACGTAGGAAACCCAACCCACAGAAATGGGAAAGAGAAGGAATTGGCACAGGTTGATTTTTTTGCAAAGGATTCAGAAGATCCTGAGAGAATTATTCCTACCAGCGTATATCTAATAAACTCTCTGAGCGGCTGCTCAGCCAGTGGGTTTTAAACTCTGGGTTGTGACATGCTGAGTCAAAGATCAGCTCTCCCGATCAGGGAGACAAACCGAATCAAGAGGACAAACCAAACAACACTGTGTGCATCATTTATGCCGTTTCAACTCACCACAGCTAACAAGCCGATTTGCTGGCTTTGAGCAAATGCTGTGAAAGGAAAAAAGCTTCAGGAATAACTGCAAATGTTCCACTTTCAGATACAAATGGAAAGGCCACAGCTTTAAAATCTGTAAGAAAAAGTCAAAATAGCAGCGTGTTTGTGCTCCAACCGAACCTACTCAGTCAACCTTAAACTACAGAAGTGGTTTTCCGTTTCCACAATCGCTGCAGTGGCCTGTTATCTTAGCTGAAATTTGAAAAGCTTTTTAAAAGTCTTCATTTAAGGCTGATGAAAACTGCTGACGCTCTGATGTTCAAACAAATTCTTGTCTTCACTGTGCTCTGCTCACATTGTTTGTGTCTCCGTGTCGTCTTCATTGAGCAGCAGTGTTAATGGTGAGTATTTCCCTTCACTGATGAATCTCTCTCTCTCTCTCTGTTTGTCAGGGTCGGGTGTGTGTGTGCTGACCTCCCGGTCTAACAGGAGTAAAGATGAGCATTAGCAGTGATCAGGTCAGCTTCCTGGTCTACAGATACCTACAGGAGTCAGGTATCCTCTCAAGTCCTTATATTCATCATGTCTGCATTTTTCTGCTCTGCTTTAGGACCTAACTACGACTGCATTAGAGAACCCACTGTCAAAGGGTAATTAACATACTGGTAATTCACTTTTCTTAGTGGTTTGCTTTGCTGCCAACCTGCTTTCACACTCAGTGTGAATCGTTTCTTAATGTGTCTTTTTTTAATGTGTTTTACTTAACAATTATATTACTCATTAAGTAAATGATGTTTTGGTTTGATGTAGAAACAGTCACACACAATTTGAAATTGTGGACGGTCTAATTTAAAAGCCTTTGATTCAATGCTCCTGCAACACAGATCTGATCTATGGAAAACTTTGCCAAAAGCGTCAGCATACATTCTTTAGTAATGAATTTTTTCTTCTTTTATCAGCACAATTACTAACAAAGAAACAGGAATAGAAAATAACTGAAAAGTAAAAAGAATCAGTAAAAGATAAATATGAGCAAGAACATGATTTTGATATTTTTATTAGAAAATCTAAATCAATGTATTATCCTTCTTCTGATTTCCAATGTTCAGAAAAATACTTTGAGTTTGCTTGAACACTTAACATGTATGCATAACCGTTTATACTGTTTATACAGTTTAAAGCAGTTTAAAGTAGAAATAATGACACATTATTGGATACATTTCCATTGCACCCCTCAAGTTCTTTATGCTTTCCTAACTGAAAAATGTAGGAGCGTATAAAGAACAAGCAAGCGCCACGCCCTGCTTATATTATCAGACAAGACAGCTTATGAATTGACAGCTTTTCAAGACAGCTTCATCATTCTGTTCGGTCCCTCACTTGTTCAAAGTCAGTGTAACTCAACTACAGCAGAATGGTCTCTCCCTCTCTCTAATCAACTGTGGGACTAATGCAAACCTGCAAGATAAGGAAAACAAGATGGTCTTTTTCCTTGATGAGGATTCAAATTTCAGTCTTCTACGTTAATGGATGTATTAGTCTTCACAATCCACAGCAGAGAACAGTAATCATCAGATAGAATACTATGTTTCCCTTTCACGCAATTGGAACCATTGCCTATACAGTAGGTACTCGCGTGTGCCGCATAATAAACACAAAGTGTGAAACTGTTGCGGTTATATTAATCTATTCCGACATTCGAAGGGTCTTGGATAAAGATTTAAAAACTGCCACGATCATCCATACATGCTAGTCGCCCTCCGAACCTGATATCAGTCATTTCAACATCACTCACTATCCTCTATGATGAAAACTGTCAATGAAAGGCCTAATTAGAGGAAAAATGACAAAGCTTAGAGATGAAATAGAATACCAACATTACACGCCATCATATGTGTCTGTTTTAATGTAATAAGTGTATTTCAAATGTCAGGAGTGTAACCTAATGTAACCAGAGCAGTCTACATTTTTAGGAAGGAGACTGCTCTGTATTAGTATTGGTGAGTATTGGAGTCGATAAGGAGTATCAATAGTGGTATTGGTATTAACAAAATATTAACCATACCCATCCCTAGTTGTAGAGGCTAACTAAGTAACTAACAGGTGCAGATTTCCCATGACACGGTTTGCCATTGCATTGCCATTTAAATCTCAGTAGTATAACTAAAGATTTTCTACTGTCATATACAGTGGGTTTTTTTTTTACTTTTTTTTTTTTTTTACATTGTACACAAAAGCCTATAGCAAGCTAACCATTATGTTAGTTATTTGCAGTACAAGTTTGTTCTAAACCCAGAAAGGAATGTCTTATAATGATATCTCAATAATAAAGAATTTTATATTTAATATTGTGTACAGGGAATGACCTGAATTGAAATAGGTTGTGTTCAGTCAGATTAAGTTACATTAACATTCAACAGTAATGTTTCTACTGCCATGTTTGCATAAAACAGTTCACATCTGAACATGACATCCTATTACTGGACTCACCATTATCAAATTTAGCCAAATAGTTTAGCCATAATTCTACCATATCATATTGCATTGTAATTAATTTGGAAAAGAAACTATAGCGGAAACAGACGGTTAGTTCAGACATTCAGTGACGAGGAAACGAGATGATTTTTGTGACACAGTGGGAATTGTGTTTGCAAGATCTTACCATCTGCAAGACTGCTTTAGTTTGCTATAAGCTGTGTAAACTATTGATGTAGCCAACTGGATGTGTTGATGCACACAAAAATGTGTGCATGGACAACACACGTTGAACCTTGGGTACCCATGGCTAAGTTATGTGGAATCAACAACAGAATTTCTCCAAAATAATCACGCAAACGCATGAGACTCTGTACACACTATAGTGACTTATTATTCTCCAGGGTTATGAGTTGCAAAGGACGTGGCATGCACACGCACATACCACCAAACACTGTTCTCTTTGAATCAAAATATATGAAATACAATAACAACATGTCAAGTGTGGCTAATTGTTAAAGATTCCTCAATGACAATATAGGGAGAAGTGGGATGATTGAACACCATCAAACTTTATCTTTGCTCAGGCTCTTATGTGTTTTGGAGGAACACCTGGAAAGTAGTTCACAAGAGGATCTAATCTCATCAGTCAAAAGATGTGAACTCACCCGTTGACATAGAGGAACAGGCCCTGGTTTGTTTACACCTGCACATTCTGACAACATCCTGATGTTGCATCCTACCATCCTTCCATCCTTCCACTTCCATCATCTGCATGGTGACAAGAAAAACGTATTCATGGCATTTTATGAAAATTGGCCCAGTCGCCATCTTTTTTCCTAAACTGTCAACGCCAAAGTCGGAAAAATTGATGCACTCAAACTACGTTTTCACTACACTACACAAGTGGTAGTAAATTCGACACCTTTTCCGGGACTTTTAATACATTCCAGCATACTATGATCATTTTAAACAGAGAAAACGTTGTGTATCACTCAATCTGTGTTTTTCAAAAAGGCCGTCAAAACTTGTCTTACTTGTGCCACCTCTGAATTCAACAAGTTCATCATTTTTGGACTGAGAAAGCTTTCAACGGGTTTAGGAAAATGAAGCGATGAACTAAGCATAAGAAAAGCATGAATTTAGGAGTTGTCTCATGATCATTGTCCAACTGAGGCCACAGTCAGGGGTTCCGCTAGGATTTCCGGTCTGTTATCAGACATTTCTCTAGCAGGTCGGTTTTCCACAGTAGATCACTTCTACACTGGTTTAATTCTCCAGCAAAGGTCCATTTAACGGATGTTTTCCGATGCTTCAGATCTCCAAGAGTTTAGCATTAGTTTTTATTGCAGGCCAAGTCCTGTCAAGTCCAAGTGCAAAGCGAGAAATTGATCCGGTCTGCTGAGTTTATGTGACCTTGGTCGCACAATACCGGTCTGTTACCATGACTTTTATTGTCACACATGCTTAGTGTGAGAGAGTAAGAGATTTTAATAAGTAGCTCAGTAAATTATTTCAAATGTCCTACTTTTGTTTCTACAGTAGATGTTTCCATATAGCTTAATGATGTGATATTTTACAGACTTTCTATATGATTCGTTCAATTGCAGTTTACAAAGGCAATATTTTTGTATATTGTAAAAACCATATGAGATTCCCATCATCCTCAGTTGTAGTTTGTGTTTAGTGCTAATTAGCAAATGTTAGCGAACTGACATGCAAAATAGTGAACATGGTAAACATCATACCTGCTAAACAGCAGCCTGTTAGCATGGTCATTGTGAGTCAGTCTCACAGAGCAGCCAGCATGGCTGTACATTGCTTGATCCTTTTGACTATAACCTTATATAGGCAATAGGTGCCATTGGTGCTGTAGGATTCAAACCTAGCTCAGATGTGGAAGCTTGCACATCTGCCAGTTCAACCAGTCTACGGCGCTGCTAAAGGAGGTATTTGTGTTGAGTGTGTACTATCAAGAATCCACCTAATAGTAAAAATGATAATAAATAGTCTTATTTTAAAAAATCTAATCAGAGCAGTTAGAATAAATCCAAACAATTTCCCTATTCATTTCCCAATTTCCCTTCTGGTTACATTAAAATCGGCTGAACCAATGGATGGATTTCTTTGTTTTTTTTAAATCCTGAGTAAAAGCCATAAACCTTTCATATGATATTTTGATATGTATAGGTAATGTAACATGTTTATTTTAAACACAATTTAAACACAAATTATGTAATTTAACAATATAATTAATCGTTTGAAATGTGCCTTACGCTTCCTCCTTGCCTAATGGTTGGCCATGCTTGCTGAGTGTGTGGCCCTACTGCAGTCCACTTCTGATGATGTGGAACACTGTAATTGGCTAACAGACATCCATTCAAATACGTGTGTACATTTGGGTGGAGTCAGATGACAGTAATCACATATCTAGACATCACAGAAAAGTTATGTCCATTGGAATGATCGGCGATCTGAACAGGTTAAGGTCCACTTACTAGTTTTTTCTGGGGCTTTCAACAGCACCTCTCATTGCTCAACCGGGCAATTTCCATCCACCAATGAAGACTGTGAGATGTAGTTGGAAATTTCAGGTAGGATTATTTTGTCAAACAACTGAGTTGTGGTTAGTCTTCCCCACATGGACGGTACTGTTTCATCTTCCTTAAGTCTAGTCTACTGTGCTAATCACTTGAGTAAACACAGACTGGTTTAGATTACATCTTGAAACTCCAGCAGGTGGATGGGATGTTTTCCAAAACAGAGAACAGGATGGAAAGTGATTTTTTAAAGCCAGTACGTTCAGTAGCTAACCAAATAACAGTTGAGTCATTGGTATTGATCCGTAACCCTTTCAACCCTCACAGATAGTCCACCTTACAAGTCCACCTTATCCATAAAACCCCCTTAACCCCACCTGCTCCAAAATGCACATAGTCCCCACCTGATCTAACAACATTTTTCATATTTTGATTCGTCAGGCGCGTTTTGTATTGTTATCGATAGATCCTATCAAAAATGTGGAACCTTGGGAATTCTAATTTGCAATCAGAGTATATACAATAAACATATACAACATAACTAATGTAGGATTTAAAAGTTTAAAAACACCCTCTGCATACATGTACACATGAGGTTTAATAAATAAATTTGGATTAAACAGTTAAAACTCAGTTAACACGGAGCCTGTTATCACACAGGTTTATCTACAACTCCACAGAAATTCAGTGGAAAAGGGTAATGATAAGTAGTTTTGTTTCAAACACCGTGAAAACTGCGAAATAAGCACAAAATTGCTGCTCCTTTATTAAGTTGTAAACACAGTTGTAAACATATCCTCCAACGTTACAGTGCAACACTGCATTTGCATACTTTTACACTACACAATAAATGATGCATTAAGCTATTTCAAATAACAAAACACATGCAAATAGAAAATGATTCATAAATAAAAAATGACTTTGGTGCTGTTCAATTTGCATATGCAAATTTCTAGTAACAGAAACTAAACACAATAACTTTCAATAACACTACAAGAAAATATTTTACAGAGTTTCTTTACAGCTTATACATAAACAAATACCACACACGTGGTACATGCGCTCAGCACAGGCGCCAACTCTGGGGAAACTTCACAGGCCTTTGCTGTTTTCACACGGAGCGCTGCTAGCTTGATTGACACACGTGCTCTCTGAGCTAAACACAGCACATAGATGCGGACAGAGTAAGACACAGGAAGTTTAACAGCAGCTCAGAAAAATGTTAACATATTAAAAATGTTTACATGTTAACATGAACAATATGTTCACGTGTTATTCACTCCTTAACACAACGCAGTGTTAAGGGGTGAATAGCATCAAAATTAGACAACATATTAAGATAATTTAGCTATGCAGGTTCCCGGGCACACGGCTCTGATAACCTCGGTGACAGACCGTGAATGAATCAACATAGCCATAGCTTTATTACCTCCGCCGAGGATGTTATGCTTTCACCCGTCTTTGTTTTTTGTTTTTTTGTTTGTCTGTCTGTCAACAGGATTACGCAAGAATTACTGAACCGATTTGCACCAAACTTGGTGGAGGATTGGCGCGTGGATCAGGGAAGACCCCATTAAATTCTGGTGCTGATCCAGGAATTATTTATTTTTTTATCTCTTTCCGTAACATTGTCTGATGGGGCATTTTGATAAATTTTTCGTCAATGTCTCAGGAACTGATGTATGGATCTTGATGTTAAAAAAAAAAAATCACACATATTTATGGTGTTGCGATCTATGTGCCTGCATAATTTGGTGCAGATCCAGATAAAAATCCGTATTTGGTGGAACTAGACAGACGTGTAGCTTTGTTTGGCCTTGGCGGAGGCATGAGTGCCATTCTAGGTGAGACTGAGACCAACCTGCCAGAAGGATAAGAGTAACAGGTGCAAGGTCCTAAAGTGACAATCAAGAGTGAGCATCTCATTGAGAGAGAAGGTGAACAAAAAGAGTTTTAAGTTTAAAGGACTCAACAGAGTCAGACTGTCTGATGACTGCAGAAAGATCACGATACTATAATATGTATCTATCACACAGTAAAAAGTTACACTTACTCTATGTTAATGCTTTTGAGTCACATGAAAATCAAAACAAACTAAATCCTACGAATTTCAGAGGTAATGCTGTGACAGACCATGGTATTACTATATGTAAGAGAATAATGCTGTAGAATTAGAATAAATATTTAGAAACTTTTTCTTATAACTTTATTTCTTTTAGGGAATAAAGTTAATTATAATAATAGACTACAGAAGTGCACATTTTTTCCAAGTCAAAAGCTTGTAACCAACTTTTTTTTCACATTACGTGAATGGCAGTAGCTCAGTTGGCAGCACGTCCTTCGTTCATTTCAGGGTTGTTGTGTTTTTTGGTCGGTGACTCCTCCTGTCTGCATGAAGGCCACTGAACCTCAAGCCAGCAAGGCACGTGGGCCAGCTGGAAGTTTTTACTCATCTGAAATATCTCAAATGGCTTCTATCAATGCAAAGGAGGAGCAATAGTAAAGTTGTGATAAGGCCTGGATCAGAAAAACTCATGAACCCCCCTAAAACTAAGCTCGAAAGTAGAGTCCCACCTATCGCCAGTGTTTTTGATCATATTATTAATATGTATATTAATGACAATATAGATTTAATAATATAAGATAGAGTACGCATAATATAGTTTGATGTATATTATATTGGATTATATGCCAAGGTTACCTTGGGTGCTGCCGGCTCCGCAAACACATAGGCCAGGCCTTATGGTTAAAGAGAAGAATGCAGTCACCAGATCCTAGTTTTTCCAAATGGAGTCACTGTCATTATACTATCTTGGCCTCCTGGCAGTAACCTCCCAGTATCTCTCACAGCTCCTTTTTGTGGAGGAAGTTGAGGGAGTCTTCCTTTCATTCTCATTCTCAATGAGCCTCGTTGGGTTGAGGGGAGGGAAATTGGGGAGAGAGGAAAAAGAGGAGGGAGAGGGGGAGAGAGAAGAGAGAGAGACCCAGAACAGTTGTATATACTGTTGTGTCCAAGCACTGTCAGACTAGTTGTTATGATGATAATAATAATAGTAATACATATAGGTGTAATAATGTTATTCATAATAACAGCAGCACCAGTTAATAATAACAAGTAGTGGCAGAGATACCTGCAGAATGAGGACAGGGAGAGAGAGGACAGGGAGGAAAAGCACAACCTACGGGAGAGAGAAGACACAAAGTGAATGACATGCAGTAGTGTGATATACAGTAAATGCATGGGGAGAGAGAGAGAAGAATAGAGAAGTGAGCAGTGCATCACGGGAGTTCCCCCAGCAGCCTCGGCCTCTTGCAGCATAACTAAGGGACGGTTCAGGGCTCACCTGAGCCAGCCTTAACTGTACGCTTTGTCAGAGTGGAAGGTTTTAAGCCTGCTCTTAAACGTGGAGAGGGTGTCTGCCTCCCGAACCCAAACTGGGAACTTGTTCCACAGGAGAGGAGCCTGACAACTGAAGGCTCTGCCTCCCATCCTACTTCTTGAGACTCTAGGAACCACAAGTAGGCCTGCGTTCTGGGAGCGCAGTGTTCTACTGGGGTAATAGGGTACTACGAGCTCTTTAAGACATGATGGTGCCTGACCATTAAGGGCTTTGTATGTAAGCAGGAGGATTTTCATTTCTATTCTGGATTTTACGGGTAGCCAATGAAGAGAAGCTAATATGGGAGAAATATGATCTCTTTATCTAGTTCCTGTCAGTGCTTTTCAGAGTTATTTGGACATCCTGATAAGATACAGTGGTCCAGTCTAGAGCTAACAAATGCCTGGACTAACTTTTCAGCATCCTTTTAAGACAGGATGTTTCTAATTTTCACAATAATGTGAAGGCTGTCCTGGAGACTTGTTTAATGTGTGAGGCAAAGGACATGTCCTGGGCAAAAATGACTCCAAGCTTCCGCACAGTAGAACTGGAGACCAAGGTAATGCTATCGAAAGTAACTCTATGACAGTGGCGTGCCGAGCAGTGCTTGAGCAGGTAAAGCTAAAAATAGACATCAATTAGAGCGATAACGAAGATGAAGTGATCTATGTCCTTACATCTCGGAACAGCGTTGTGTCCCATTAAGGTTTCGATCTTGCTTGTTTGCATTCACCTTTTACTTCACTGCCGTCTTGTGGCCCGGTAGCCTATTGTCTCTGGAAGATAGGTCGATTACCAGCCGTCGCATCTATCATTAATTTCTTGGGCGCGGCCATGTCCCAAAGACGAAGGCAGGGGTTTGTCAAGGGAGAGAACAGCGTTTTTTTGGACATCTGCACATGATGATTGTGGATAATCCTGGGATTTTTGGCGGGTAACTAGGCCAGGGAAGAGTAAACAGTTGAAGTGCGGTAAAGTTACTTGCTTGCAGAAATGGGGCTTCTGTCATTCACCGCTGGCTGTCAGATTAGGTAACAGCTCAGAGGAATAAAGCGGTTATTTAACTAGTTAGTAATGTCGAATTTTCTTTTCGAACTTTGTCTAGTTATGTGATGTGTCAGCTAGCATTAGTTATTGAACATAAAATGAAACAAGCTATCCTAGTGATTATGCTACCGAGTTAGCTAGCTACTTCAATCATTCCAAATGCAAGCCAGGCGGCAAACAAACTTAATGCTAGCTAATGGTAGCAAATATTATTTAGCGATAAAGCATTGTCAGAGCTAGATAGCAAGTTAGAGTCTGAATGCCTTGCTCTTTTCATCACTTACACCTTTAGTTTACAATGTTTCTTTTCTCAGCAAACTGCTAATCAGTAGTCTAGTAGTCTTTAACAGACCAATGAGGGCTAGCTTGATAGTACCAGTATGTGCTAGGGTTAGTGATAGTTTTCTAGCCATATCCAGTGAGTTTGACCTTGTTCAACATTCTCATTGTTCTTTTTGTTATGCAAGATACGAGGAAATGCACAAAGGGAAAAGAGGCAGAAGAAGACTGACTCCTTTTTCATGTCAAGCAGTCGTGTAAGAGGAGTTACACTGACATGGGCTTGCTTCGTCTTTGCTTTGGAAGGAAAAAGAAAGCTAGCTTGCAATCTATGACTGAAATCATTCAGTTTTATAGCAGTACATTAATTTTGTCCTTGCATTAATGCTATTCAGGCGTTCAAATATGTAAATTAAAGCTATTTGTTTGAGCTTAAAACCTATTTTTAAAATGCATTGCACAGATGAGCAGTCAAATGAAATTCGTTTTAAGGTTTTCCCTCATTTAATCAGAATCAGAATCAGAAATACTTTATTGATTCCTGAGGGGGAATTGTGTTTGTTACAGTTGCTCCAGCATAGAGAAGTTCTGAGAAAATAGAAATAGAGAATAGGAAGTATGTAAAAATATTCATTTTTTACTACAACAGTACATATGGAAATAGAAAATAAGAAATAGAAATCATTCTACCCTATTTATCTCGGTGTGAATAATATTTGAATAATATAAAGCAGTTGCATAATTGCCCAGAGTATTGCAAAAAAAATTTGAAGTGTGAATTGTTGCACAAATTATTGTGCTGTTGAGTCAGTTTTGTTTTTTTTACTTTAAAAGGTGTTTTTGAGGGAGTAGGGTCCAGGAGTCAGGAGGACAAACGAGCAGGGAGAAGAACAAGAGAACACAAGAGAGGGAGAAGGTGTGGGCAGAGGAGAAGGAGATGGTGAGGGTGAAGATGGGGGAAGTAGTTTGCAGGCCACATAGGTGTTGGACACGTCTGCTGTGGCAGTCTCCAACTGCATGGCATTCATTTTGATTTGGCATATTGTGGAGACTGGAATGGGGGCTGAAGATGGGGGTTTGCGATGCTTATGTCCCCTTGTTCCGTAGAACCCCCACAGTTTTAAAATCGCTGCTTCACCCTTGCCATAGAGTGAAAACTTATAATGTAGCCTAACTTACATTTATGATCACAACGCGCACCCGTGTGTGTGTGTGTGTGAGTGAGTGAGTGAGTGAGTGAGTGAGTGAGTGAGTGACTGAGAGAGAAAACTGGTAAAACTAAACAGGAATCTTAGTTTTTGTGTTTCTGTCCCTGCCTATCCCACCCTTGTTAGCTGGATATGGTCAGATGTGACCCATTTCATATTAACACCTTGTTTTACCATTCAAAATGTGGACTTCCAAAAACATTGTACATACGTTTAGACAACTTGGGCTAATCCTGTCCTTGATTAATTGTTATAATTAATTAATGAATACCAAGCAATACGCCTAAGTTGGAAAGAATTGCAATGAGTCATAATTGATGTAAAGTTCATTTATTTATACACATAATGTATACATTTACTGATTCTTCTTTTTCTAATTCCAGATTCATGCTCATGAAGGCAAGGTGATGATAGACAGAGCAGAAAGTAAGTTAAAAAAAAATGGGAAAAAAAACAAACCGAAGATGTTCCTCAGAGGAAGAATGTGAAGAAGTAATGTTTAACAAAACGAAAGATGTGAATTTTTTCTAGGTGTTTCTTCTAATATACTGTAAATCATACTCTTTGCCCCATATTTTAAAAAATCCTGGTAAATCCAACAGATTGAATGACACTGCTCTTATCAAAGCTACCATCTTCATCTCTTACCTGGTGTTCCTGAACTAGTTGAGAAATTAGTAGAAGAAAGGAATTATTCTGCCTCTGTCCAGTCAGCCTCTGGCGAGACCCAGAAGTACCTGGTGAGTTGCTGTGATGCATTCACTTCAGGCCTTCATTCAGCCTTACAGGTGGCACCCTTTTTCCTCTTCTCACACACATCTAACACACATATTGACACATGATAGATTACAGTAGGGCTGTAGTCGCCCAAAGAAAATGTTGGTCGGCTGAAATTGTGGCTACTCTTCGAGCAATCGATGGAAAAAAAACTGCGCGTTATCTCTAGATTAACTTTAATCGTCCACCGTGCACTCTACCTGGTAGTCTTATTAGCCGAAATTAATTATAGATACGAAAAGCTAGTATTTGCAGCATAAAGTATTAAAATATGCCAATTTTGCTATGTTAACCCTCAAAGCCTCAAGCGTTAAACATGAAAGTTGACAGAGCATCCTAACGCAGAAAAGTTAGCCTACCGTTTTTAGATGATATGTCATGTTGGTTGTTGAGCTGTGATATGCAAACTGCTGTTTGCACAGTTTACACTTGACTTTTTTGGTCATTTGTTTTAGCAAAATGAATTGAAAGTCCCTGCATCTGTAAAGTGACTGTAGCACAACTACAATAGGCAACACATTTGATTATTGAGGAGTACTGTTGTATTTATTAGACCAGGAAAAATCATATATGAAAGGTATGGTGGGCCGTTACTGATTTGCTAACAGTATGGAAATTATCTATGAATGAAAAGCATATCCATAGTCCAATCTTACAGCTCTAATATATAAGTGACAATAGTTTTCACTGTGCTGTGTCTAACTGTACTTCACAAAGCACAGGACCCAAAGCAGCGCATCACCTGTGAGATGATGGGAAGGCTGAAGAAGCAGGAGTGACAAGATAATCACTGGATGGTTGGGTAAAGAATTAAACCCAGGGACAGTTAGGCAAACAGATATATGATCTGGACAAGTCACTGTCACCTCCATCGATACCAATTAGACGCAGGTTATCACAAATGAACTTGTTTTGTTTGTCGCACAATTGTTTCCTTTAACTACATAAAAAATATATTACATGACTTGTGCTTGTCTTGGAGAGATGTTATATTTGGCCCAAACCAAATATAACACATACATAATTATGTATGTGTAGCTGCCTGTTCTTTCTGAGTCATTTTTACACTCCCTTTTCCAACACTGATAACTGCTAATGATAGGAAACATGCTAACATTTTTCAGATCAAGCATTGGAACAAGGTTTACGGGGGAGAACAGGCACCCGACAAAGAGACAAGTCCATCACTAGTAAATATCATCTGCAGTATATAAGACCAGATATTAGTCCATTTCATATTAGTCCAGACCTGCATTAGCTGCCTGTTTAAATTGGTAAACATTTAAAAACTAGAACTGTCAAAGCTGACGGTACTCTGTGTTCACATTGCCAGAATGGCTGATTATGGCAAATGTCAGTACGGACAATTTAAATCAAGTTTGTTTAAGCTTTTTTTAAAGGAATGCTAGAAATCCGACTTTCTATGGACTCTCCAGTGAAACTTAGTGTTTCCTTCTTTCTTTTTTCCCCAGATGCACCAGGGATCCAGCTGATGACTGGCACTTTGGAGGAAGAGCTTCTTCATCTGCTACGTTGCACTGGCACTTCTGCTACAGATTCGTTGACCTTTTGTGGTATGTTTTGATTTTACTGATCAATACAGTCTATAGTTAGGACTCTGAACTAAAAGACAAAAGTGCAATGTTTGTCCACATATATTATCAGAACTATACGCAGCCCCCAGGGGTCCGGAGAACATTGTGGAAAAAATTCTAAAACTGAATTGGAAAATAGAAGCTTAAAAACAACAGACCACAACCCTCAGCTCAACAGCAGGATTTGTTGCTTTCTCCACCTGGTTCAAAGGTGAAATCATGACCTCATCATGACAGTCGCCCCAACAGACTAGACAGACCCATGGAGATATGCCACTTTTAGTTTTTCACTTCCACCTGGGGGGCTCTGAAGAACCGTTTGTGAATAATTGGTTGATATTGTAAATTCACATCTGAATACATTAAATAAAAGTGTTTAAGTATCAGTAGTGGTGTGTACTTGATTGGTAATTAAGTTTCCAACCTCGCTTTCGTTGAAAGAGTGAAAATCTTGTAGATGTATCAGTTTATTTTGTATTTCTTCAGTATGTTTTCAGTTGAGGATATTTCACAGTAATCTTAAAACTTATATTTTCTGAGAATTTGAAGAAACATTTCTGCTCTTAATCAGTACAGTCGTTAAAATATAAAATGTTATATTTCATTTAAGGTTTGCACTGTAATTCTACAAAAACGGAATCACTAAATGTTGTATTTAGATTGTTCTTCTACAGGTTTTTACCTTTATTTAACATATTTAAACTTTAAATCTAAACACAAACACTGCAAGTTTAAAGTTTGAAATGATTTTAATTTGTTTTATACAGTTTAGAAAAGTTTTATTTTGTCTTCCAAAATAATAAAACACCTTCAACGTGTTAACACTTCATTTAAGCTGTTTGTTCGTAATAATTCAGGAAAAATCTGTGAAATAACAGTGTTTCTCTGCAGAACTTTTAGTGTGATCGCTTCATTAAAGGTTTATTGTCAGTTTTGGTGTCGCCACCATCACCTCTCCTCTAGTGCCAAAATGTCAAATTGGATATTTCAAATTTTGGGCAGAATTTCTAACTGGGTTGGACTTGACTTAGGATTTCAGCAGTGACTTCATGTCTAAGACTTGAGGCTTAGCTGTGACTTGCAAAATAACTTGAACACCTGTCCCTGACTGTGTGACTTGCACAGCTTGAGATGTTTGAATTTGACTCCCCTGACAGAGAAGTCTGCTTCCAGTTCCACACGTCAGAGGCAACACACATTTACCGGTCAGAGTTGAGGAAATGTCTACTGAGCTCAGTAGTGACAGGGCACTTGAGAATGCGTTCACTTAAGCCTCTTTCCTCTCATCTTTGAACACCCTGCTCTGTTCAAGCAGATGTTTTGTCTTTTTCTGAATAACGGTTTCACAGTCGGCATTCGGCCGTTTTATCAACACACAATGTCCGTCATCCGAAATACGTGACATGACCATCACTTTTGTGTACTTACCCACATCTGAGCTATTTAATAACAAGTACAGCTGAAATGTTTTCAGTGCAGCACGGTTTTATTATACCACTTCATATCATAGCAGAAGTTACAGTATCTCAGGGCACTGTTCACACAGAGCAGGTCTAGACCGTCTTCTTTACAATATTTACAATATTTATTTTTTTCCCCCTCGACCGGTTGGGTAGAGAGGGGGAGAGAAAAGGGGGGGAGAGGGGGAGAGAAAAGGGGGTAGAGAGGGGGAGAAAAAGGGGGGGTAGAGTGGGGGAGAGGAAAGGAGGGGTAGAGGGGGGAGAAAAAGGGGGGGTAGAGAGGGGAGAGAAAAGGTGGGGTAGAGAGGGGGAGAGAGGGGGAGAAAAGGGGGGGTGGAGAGGGGAGAAAAAGGGGGGTAGAGAGGGGGAGAGAAAAGGGGGGGTAGAGAGGGGAGAAAAAGGGGGGGGTAGAGTGGGGGAGAGGAAAGGAGGGGTAGAGGGGGGAGAAAAAGGGGGGGTAGAGAGGGGGAGAGAAAAGGGGGGGTGGGTTAGAGAGGGGGAGAGAAAAGGGGGGGTAGAGAGGGGGAGAGAGGTAGAGAAAAGAGGGGTAGAGAGTGGGAGAAAAGGGGGGTAGAGAGGGGAGAAAAAGGGAGCAGGAGGAAAGAGACCACAGCACAATACAAGTTGACAATACAGAAGACTAATAACAAGAGTCTCAGCAGAGGGTCTCGAGGATCCAATCCATTCAGAAGATGGATTTTTTGAGGATGCGGTTTCTGGACATGCAGTAACCGTCGATCTGCTCCGACAAACGGCTACAGCATCTGTCCTTGGAGGCCAACTGCTCTCTGTAGCGCTCTCTGAGCCTGGAGGCCTCCCTCATCCTCTCCATCCGATCCTGCTTCTTGTCAGAGCTGAGGCCAGACTTCAGGCTCTTCTGCAGCCACGTCAGGAGCTTGGAGGATTTCGATGTTGCTTCTTTTTCAAAGAACAAAAAGGTTCAGAGCATAGAAAAACATGAAGCACTGAATAGGTTCAAAAAATGCTATTTGAGAAGTGGATACAAATGAGATACATACTTTTAGACTTCAGGCTTGCGTCTTCAGCAGTGGGGCAGCGGGTGGAGTCGTCTGGGTGGAAGTCCTCCTGGAGAGTCTTGCAGTCTGCTTTTTCCTCTCCAACCCAGTTGTTTATCAGAGTTTCTCTTCTACTCTGCTCCTGACTCTTCCCCGCAGACGCCAGGCACTTATGGTTGACCTTAAGGTCGGCCTCCTCACGCCTCCTCTGCTGCTCTTCCTCCAGATCACCGATGGTGTATCTGGGCCTTGTGACGAGGTACTTCTGTACCGCCATCACCTGGTTGCACTGAAGCCTCTCTTTAAACAGATGTTGCATCTCCAGGGCCATTTGCTCATTGGCCCTCTTCTCCTCCTCAGCTCTCTGTTCGGCCTCTTGCATCCTCTTCTCCTCCTCAGCTCTTTCTTTCTTCATTTCCAGTCTTTCAGCTTCTCTGTCTCTTTCCTCTTTTTCTCTCCTCCACCTCTGAAGCTCTTCCAGATCTTCTCTTTTTCTGCGCTCCATCTCCATTTCCCTCAGCTCTCTAAACATCTCTTTTCGGAGCGCTATCTTCCTCTGCTCTCTGGTCAGATCCCTGGTGCTCTTAAGAATCTCCATTTCAGCATGGAGTTGACTTTGGTGGCGTGACATTTTGTCCTTGAGCACTTGTGCAGGTTGGTCTGCTCTGAGTTTGTGTCTGGATGAAACTGATCCATCAATTGTTCCATCAATTCCATGATTACATCACAGGTCAGATTCCAGAATGTTCAAAGCAGCAGAATCTGAGATATTCTGGCTTCCAGTCCCCAGAATGGGTTAAGCTCCAAAAACACTGGAAACTACATTTCCCATAGTAAAACTCCCCACACCTCTAGTGCGTAAAACAGAATATGTTAAAATTTTGCAGTTGCCGAGCCAAACGCAACTCACCATGCGTTGTTCATGTCTACAGCTGCCTCTCCACAAGATAACGATCCATCGTGCTATTAGCTAAAAACTTTACTGTGGCTACCACGAAGGCCAAAGACCAAACATATCAGCCATCTTGCTTTAAGGAAGCATTTGTTGAGTCAAACATGGTGAACAGTTAAGCAATCTGTTTTCTTTTTGTTTGATAGACTTGAATTGAAGCTCTGCAACTCGCTGCACCCCATTTACATCAGTGAGAGTGACTAGATATTAAAAAAACTCTGAATGTAACACAATACAGTTCAACATCTCCACAAATTATAATCCCAAAAATGTCTCTTAGGCTGAATGAACACATCTCCAAAACTGTTTCAACGAAAGCAAACATAAAAAACTTCACCAAGGTTATAACATTGTATTAGATTGATTTAGTTTGGCTCAGTGTAGCTAATAAACTGCTAACTGAGTGTATATTTTTCATCTATTACACAGTTTAGGCCACATCCAAACACTTTTTGCCATAAGAATATTACAGTTATTCCTTCAGATGACAATAATTAATATATTATCATAAAAATTAGTTGTTATCCTGGGATGACAAGACAATTAAGGATTAAAATAGTAATTGTCCACGGCTGCTCTCACCTTCTGCAAAAAGCCCATGATTCATTGCTACGTGTTGAAGAGTACATTAACTAAACTACAGAGAGTAGGGTTGTCAGATAATTACATGTTCCAGGTGTACAGTATAAAATCATTCCATGTTTCTACGACTGGGCATCCATTTGCCAGATATTAAAAATACGTTTGTTCCTACGTAGGAAACCCAACCCACAGAAATGGGAAAGAGAAGGAATTGGCAAAGGTTGATTTTTTTGCAAAGGATTCAGAAAATCTTGAGAGAATTATTCCTACTAGCGTATATCTAATAAACTGTCTGAACGGCTGCTCAGCCAGTGGGTTTTAAACTCTGGGTTGTGACATGCTGAGTCAAAGATCAGCTCTCCCGATCAGGGAGACAAACCGAATCAAGAGGACAAACCAAACAACACTGTGTGCATCATTTATGCCGTTTCAACTCACCACAGCTAACAAGCCGATTTGCTGGCTTTGAGCAAATGCTGTGAAAGGAAAAAAGCTTCAGGAATAACTGCAAATGTTCCACTTTCAGATACAAATGGAAAGGCCACAGCTTTAAAATCTGTAAGAAAAAGTCAAAATAGCAGCGTGTTTGTGCTCCAACCGAACCTACTCAGTCAACCTTAAACTACAGAAGTGGTTTTCCGTTTCCACAATCGCTGCAGTGGCCTGTTATCTTAGCTGAAATTTAAAAAGCTTTTAAAAAGTCTTCATTTGAGGCTGATGAAAACTGCTGACGCTCTGATGTTCAAACAAATTCTTGTCTTCACTGTGCTCTGCTCACATTGTTTGTGTCTCCGTGTCGTCTTCATTGAGCAGCAGTGTTAATGGTGAGTATTTCCCTTCACTGATGAATCTCTCTCTCTCTCTCTCTGTTTGTCAGGGTCGGGTGTGTGTGTGCTGACCTCCCGGTCTAACAGGAGTAAAGATGAGCATTAGCAGTGATCAGGTCAGCTTCCTGGTCTACAGATACCTACAGGAGTCAGGTCTCAAGTCCTTATATTCATCATGTCTGCATTTTTCTGCTCTGCTTTAGGACCTAACTACGACTGCATTAGAGAACCCACTGTCAAAGGGTAATTAACATACTGGTAATTCACTTTTCTTAGTGGTTTGCTTTGCTGCCAACCTGCTTTCACACTCAGTGTGAATCGTTTCTTAATGTGTCTTTTTTTAATGTGTTTTACTTAACAATTATATTACTCATTAAGTAAATGATGTTTTGGTTTGATGTAGAAACAGTCACACAAAATTTGAAATTGTGGACGGTCTAATTTAAAAGCCTTTGAGTCAATGCTCCTGCAACACAGATCTGATCTATGGAAAACTTTGCCAAAAGCGTCAGCATACATTCTTTAGTAATGAATTTTTTCTTCTTTTATCAGCACAATTACTAACAAAGAAACAGGAATAGAAAATAACTGAAAAGTAAAAAGAATCAGTAAAAGATAAATATGAGCAAGAACATGATTTTGATATTTTTATTAGAAAATCTAAATCAATGTATTATCCTTCTTCTGATTTCCAATGTTCAGAAAAATACTTTGAGTTTGCTTGAACACTTAACATATATGCATAACCGTTTATACTGTTTATACAGTTTAAAGCAGTTTAAAGTAGAAATAATGACACATTATTGGATACATTTCCATTGCACCCCTCAAGTTCTTTATGCTTTCCTAACTGAAAAATGTAGGAGCGTATAAAGAACAAGCAAGCGCCACGCCCTGCTTATATTATCAGACAAGACAGCTTATGAATTGACAGCTTTTCAAGACAGCTTCATCATTCTGTTCACGGTCCCTCACTTGTTCAAAGTCAGTGTAACTCAACTACAGCAGAATGGTCTCTCCCTCTCTCTAATCAACTGTGGGACTAATGCAAACCTGCAAGATCAGGCAAACAAGATGGTCTTTTTCCTTGATGAGGATTCAAATTTCAGTCTTCTACGTTAATGGATGTATTAGTCTTCACAATCCACAGCAGAGAACAGTAATCATCAGATAGAATACTATGTTTCCCTTTCACGCAATTGGAACCATTGCCTATACAGTAGGTACTCGCGTGTGCCGCATAATAAACACAAAGTGTGAAACTGTTGCGGTTATATTAATCTATTCCGACATTCGAAGGGTCTTGGATAAAGATTTAAAAACTGCCACGATCATCCATACATGCTAGTCACCCTCCGCACCTGATGTCAGTCATTTCAACATCACTCACTATCCTCTATGTTGAAAACTGTCAATGAAAGGCCTAATTAGAGGAAAAATGACAAAGCTTAGAGATGAAATAGAATACCAACATTACACGCCATCATATGTGTCTGTTTTAATGTAATAAGTGTATTTCAAATGTCAGCAGTGTAACCTAATGTAACCAGAGCAGTCTACATTTTTAGGAAGGAGACTGTTCTGTATTAGTATTGGTGAGTATTGGAGTCGATAAGGAGTATCAATAGTGGTATTGGTATTAATAAAATCTTAACCATACCCATCCCTAGTTGTAGAGGCTAACTAAGTAACTAACAGGTGCAGATTTCCCATGACACGGTTTGCCATAGCAACCCTTTCTCTCACTTTCATGGTGACTCGACTTGGGACTTGCTGGACCTGAGCAATGACTCGACTTGTCTTACTTGAGTCTAAACACGGTTACTTGGGACTTGCTTGAGACTTGAAGGTTAAGACTTGAGACTTGCTTGTCTGCTTCTTGATTGGGGAGTTCTTGTGGATGGATTGGATAATCCTTGGAAATTACCACACAGTACTGTATGAAAACAACAGTCTTTGTTTAAATTAGGTCATTTGAAGGTATTTCTGCGACATTTTTCACTTTTTATGGAGATTTATACATTTGTTTAACAGTCTAGAGATATTATACAATTAGATTTATTTTTATTCTACTATAGTTGCACTGTAAAAACACAGAAAATATCTACAGTAAATACCTGGGGTTTCTTTTGTTTGTT
This sequence comes from Xiphias gladius, assembly GCF_016859285.1. Classification (NCBI taxonomy): domain Eukaryota; kingdom Metazoa; phylum Chordata; class Actinopteri; order Istiophoriformes; family Xiphiidae; genus Xiphias; species Xiphias gladius. The sequence continues at coordinate 7,391,799 of NC_053417.1, forward strand.
TGTTTTTTAAATCTCAGTAGTATAACTAAAGATTTTCTACTGTCATATACAGTGGGTTTCTTTTAAAACCATTTTTTACTACTTTTTTTTTTTTTTTTTACATTGTACACAAAAGCCTATAGCAAGCTAACCATTATGTTAGTTATTTGCAGTACAAGTTTGTTCTAAACCCAGAAAGGAATGCCTTATAATGATATCTCAATAATAAAGAATTTTATATTTAATATTGTGTACAGGGAATGACCTGAACTGAAATAGGTTGTGTTCAGTCAGATTAAGTTACATTAACAGTGAACGGTAATGTTTCTACTGCCATGTTTGCATAAAACAGTTCACATCTGAACATGACATCCTATTACTGGACTCACCATTATCAAATTTAGCCAAATAGTTTAGCCATAATTCTACCATATCATATTGCATTGTAATTAATTTGGAAAAGAAACTATAGCGGAAACAGACGGTTAGTTCAGACATTCAGTGACGAGGAAACGAGATGATTTTTGTGACACAGTGGGAATTGTGTTTGCAAGATCTTACCATCTGCAAGACTGCTTTAGTTTGCTATAAGCTGTGTAAACTATTGATGTAGCCAACTGGATGTGTTGATGCACACAAAAATGTGTGCATGGACAACACACGTTGAACCTTGGGTACCCATGGCTGAGTTATGTGGAATCAACAACAGAATTTCTCCAAAATAATCACGCAAACGCATGAGACTCTGTACACACTATAGTGACTTATTATTCTCCAGGGTTATGAGTTGCAAAGGACGTGGCATGCACACGCACATACCACCAAACACTGTTCTCTTTGAATCAAAATATATGAAATACAATAACAACATGTCAAGTGTGGCTAATTGTTAAAGATTCCTCAATGGCAATATAGGGAGAAGTGGGATGATTGAACACCATCAAACTTTATCTTTGCTCAGGCTCTTATGTGTTTTGGAGGAACACCTGGAAAGTAGTTCACAAGAGGATCTAATCTCATCAGTCAAAAGATGTGAACTCACCCGTTGACATAGAGGAACAGGCCCTGGTTTGTTTACACCTGCACATTCTGACAACATCCTGATGTTGCATCCTACCATCCTTCCATCCTTCCACTTCCATCATCTGCATGGTGACAAGAAAAACGTATTCATGGCATTTTATGAAAATTGGCCCAGTCGCCATCTTTTTTCCTAAACTGTCAACGCCAAAGTCGGAAAAATTGATGCACTCAAACTACGTTTTCACTACACTACACAAGTGGTAGTAAATTCGACACCTTTTCCGGGACTTTTAATACATTCCAGCATACTATGATCATTTTAAACAGAGAAAACATTGTGTATCACTCAATCTGTGTTTTTCAAAAAGGCCGTCAAAACTTGTCTTACTTGTGCCACCTCTGAATTCAACAAGTTCATCATTTTTGGACTGAGAAAGCTTTCAACGGGTTTAGGAAAATGAAGCGATGAACTAAGCATAAGAAAAGCATGAATTTAGGAGTTGTCTCATGATCATTGTCCAACTGAGGCCACAGTCAGGGGTTCCGCTAGGATTTCCGGTCTGTTATCAGACATTTCTCTAGCAGGTCGGTTTTCCACAGTAGATCACTTCTACACTGGTTTAATTCTCCAGCAAAGGTCCATTTAACGGATGTTTTCCGATGCTTCAGATCTTCAAGAGTTTAGCATTAGTTTTTATTGCAGGCCAAGTCCTGTCAAGTCCAAGTGCAAAGAAATTGATCCGGTCTGCTGAGTTTATGTCTGTTACCATGACTTTTATTGTCACACATGCTTAGTGTGAGAGAGTAAGAGATTTTTAGATGTTTCCATATATGATGTGATATTTTACAGACTTTCTATATGATTCTTTTGTATATTAAAAAACCATATTTCCCATCATCCTCAATTGTAGTTTGTGTTTAGTGCTAATTAGCAAATGTTAGCGAACTGACATGCAAAATAGTGAACATGGTAAACACAGCTTGTTAGCATGGTCATTGTGAGTCAGTCTCAGCCAGCATGGCTGTACATTGATCCTTTTGACTATAACCTTATATAGGCAATAGGTGCCATTGGTGCTGTAGGATTCAAACTTAGCACAGATGTGGAAGCTTGCACATCTGCCAGTTCAACCAGTCTACGGCGCTGCTAAAGGAGGTATTTGTGTTGAGTGTGTACTATCAAGAATCCACCTAATAGTAAAAATGATAATAAATAGTCTTATTTTAAAAATCTAATCAGAGCGGTTTGAATAAATCCAAACAATTTCCCTATTCATTTCCCAATTTCCCTTCTGGTTACATTAAAATCGGCTGAACCAATGGATGGATTTCTTTGTTTTTTTTAAATCATGAGTAAAAGCCATAAATCTTTCATATGATATTTTGATATGTATAGATAATGTAACATGTTTATTTTAAACACAATTTAAACACAAATTATGTAATTTAACAATATAATTAATCGTTTGAAATGTGCCTTACGCTTCCTCCTTGCCTAATTGTTGGCCATGCTTACTGAGTGTGTGGCTCTACTGCAGTCCACTTCTGATGATGTGGAACACTGTAATTGGCTAACAGACATCCATTCAAATACGTGTGTACATTTGGGTGGAGTCAGATGACAGTAATCACATATCTAGACATCACAGAAGAGTTATGTCCATTGGAATGATCAGGGATCTGAACAGGTTAAGGTTGCTCAACCGGGCAATTTCCATCCACCAATGAAGACTGTGAGATGTAGTTGGAAACTCCAGGTAGGATTATTTTGTCAAACAACTGAGTTGTGGTGAGTCTTCCCCACATGGACGTTACTGTTTCATCTTCCTTAAGTCTAGTCTACTGTGCTAATCACTTGAGTAAACACAGACTGGTTTCGATTACATCTTGAAACCCAAGGTGCAGGTGGATGGGATGTTTTCCAAAACAGAGAACAGGATGGAAAGGGATTTTTTAAAGCCAGTACGTTCAGTAGCTAACCAAATAACAGTTGAGTCATTGGTACTGATCCGTAACCCGTAGTCATTTTGTACCATCCAGCAGTAAAGATCTTACTTATTGCATGCTTAAAAACAGCATCCTTGCCTTTTTTACTTGAACTGCTCCCACCAAAATATGGGAGCTGCATTGACTCAAATCCCAAACAGATATTTTGCAGATGAATAACCCTGAATATTGGATTTAATTCACTCCTTTATTTTTTACTGTACAATCATTTAATTTGATTTGATACGCACCATTTTCTGACTTCCACCATGAGTCTTTAGCTACTTTCTCCAATTGAATAAAAAAACTTTTACTAACACCTTCACAGATAATATTTAACTGACATGAGCCAAACATAAAACACACAGAAAATACAAATGTACTTTTATTGTCAAAGTCCACCTTACAAGTTCAGCTTATCCATAAAACCCCCTTAACCCCACCTGCTCCAAAATGCACATAGTCCCCACCTGATCTAACAACATATTTCATATTTTGATTCGTCAGGTGCATTTTGTATTGTTATCGATAGATCCTACCAAAAATGTGCTTCCTTAGGAATTCTAATAAGCATTCACATTATATAGAATATACATATACATCATAACTAATGTAGGATTTAAAAGTTTAAAACCACCCCTTTCATACATGTACACATGAGGTTTAATAAATAAACTTGGATTTATAGAGAACTTCACAAATTTCTAAGGGAAGAAAAACAGTTAAAACTCAGTTAACATGGAGCCTGTTATCACGCAGGTTTATCTACAACTCCACAGAAATTCAATGGAAAAGGGTAACGATAAATGCAGGTCAGATAACTGGAAACTGTCAGTATCATTTGAAAAAGGATACTCCTTCAGATGGAAAGAAAAAAGCAATGCCCAGTTCACAAGGTCAGCATTTTATCAACTGTCATGGGAGCAGCACCAGGTTATGTATCTTGATGACACTGTAGATTTCGGTATTGATTTACTGGGTTAACAGCCTTAAGGGAAACATTTTATTTTACACAAATGTTTAAAAGCTACGGTACAGCAATCCTCTTTTTTTTATGTAGTGTTTCTTCATTTCGTAACAAAACATTATAAATCTGTGAGGGATTATGGCTAAAGAAGGATAAAGAAAATGAAGGGTTCATAGTTATGAATCGTTAATTAATTTGATTAAATAGAATACAGTTAGGTCCATAAGTATTTGGATAGTGACACAATTTTTGTTATTTCGCCTCTGTACACCACCTTTGATTTGAAACAAAGCCATCACCGTGTGACTGAAATGTAGACTTTCATCTTTAATTCAAGGGGTTTAACAAAAATATCACATTAACAGTGTAGGAATTAAAGTCATTTTTATGCATGGTCCCTCATTTTCAGTGGTTCAACAATAATTGGACAAACCAACATAATTATAAATATAAGGCTTCTTTTTAATACTTGGATGAAAATCCTTTGCAGTCAATGACTGCCTGAAGTCTGGAACCGATGGCCATCACCTAATGCAGAGTTTGCTGCCTTGAGATACTTTGTCAGGCCTTTACTGCAGCCGCCTTCAGTTGCTGCTTGTTTGTGGGTCTTTCTGCCTTCAGTTTTGTCTTCAGTAAGTGAAAAACATGCTCAGTTGGGTTGAGGTTAGGTGACTGAAATGGAAATTGAAGAATACTCCATTCCTTTCCCTTGAAGAGCTCTTGTTTTGCTTTCGCAGTTTGTTTTAGGTCATTACCCATCCTGTACAGTGAGGCACCATCCTATCAGTGTTGCAGCATTTGGCTGAATCTGAGCAAATAGTATAGCCCTCTACACTTCAGAATTCATCCTGCTGCTTCTATCAGCAGTCACATCATCAATAAACACCATTGACCCAGTTCCATTGGCAGCCATAATTGCCCAAGCGGTAACACTGCCTCCACCATGATTGACAGATGATGTGGTGGCTTTGGATCATGAGCCACTCCTTTTTCTTCTCCATACTCTTCTCTTCCCATCATTCTAGTACAAGTTAATCTTGGTTTCATCTTGTTCCAGAGCTGGGCAGGCTTTTTTAGATGTTTTCTGGCAAAGTCTAATCTGGCCTTTCTGTCCTTGAGTGTTAGCAGTTGTTTTGACCTTGTGGTAAACCCTCTGTATTTACATTCATGAAGGCGTCTCTTGATTGTAGACTTCGAGGCTGATAAACCTACCTTCTCAAGAGTGTTCTTAACCCGGCTAGATGTTGTGAAGGGTTTTTCTTCACCAAGGAAGAATTCTATGATAATCCACTTTAGTTGTCTTCCTTGGTCTTCCAGACCTTTTGGTGTTGCTGACCTCGCCAGTACATTCCTTCTTTTTAAGAATGTACCACATTGTTGATCTGGCCATCTCTAAAGTTTCTGCCACCTGTCTTATAGGTTTGTTTTGTTTTTTCAGCCTAATGATGGCTTCCATCATTTACGTCGACACCTTTTTGAACCGCATATGAACAGCTACCAATTGCAAATTCAGCACTTGGAATCGTGTCACTGTCCAAATACTTATGGACCTAACTGTATTTCTAAATATAAATTTGTGTTTAAAGTCAAAATCTCCAGCCTTAGTGTACATGTTTTTTCCATCCCCGTAAGTGTGAATGTCCAGCTGTAGGCTGTCATGATTCATAAACTTCTAGCTATGTAAAGTAATCATTCATGACAAGTAACACCTACTATGTGTGTGTGGGAGCAAATCCAGGCAGGCGTGTTTGAGCAGGCAAGCCGTCTGATTCTTCACACTAGGGATTTCATGGTTTGTACAGTGTTTAAATCATGTAGTTATTTTCCAAACGGTTGATTGGGCTTTTTATAGCTAAACATTTTTCTACGACAAGAGGCCTACATGCGTCTACACGTTAACTTTACATGTTATCTGCTGTACTAAACAGACGGACAATAAAGCCCACCAGTGTTGTCTAAATCTCACCAGAGGATTATACCGGAACTTTGGAGATTTTCCCTTCAAAATAAAGTTTAGTTCCATAAATATTAAAGATGAGTAGTTTTTTGTTTTTTGAAACAAAATTCGGATGAAAAAAAAAATAAAACAAGAAAATCAAAAATACTTAAAAGTAAGAGTCGTGTAGACTATACATTTGGCTGGTGGTTTTTGTTGTTGTTGTTGTTGTTTTGCCATTTTATAGAACATACTCATTATCGTTAACGGTGGCAAAACCGACAAAGAAGCAAATACAAATCACAATACGAGACGAGTCAGTTTTCGCCAGCCTTTCGTCCACAGTTGCGTAACTCCCACGTAGTGTGTGACTGACGGATATTACTTTGAAACCCCTTGACGGAAATACGATATAGGGTTTATCGTCTCGTATTTGAGCAGTGCTCTGCTTTACCTTGTGGACAAGTGACAGGCGTACAGGAGAAGGGAGGAGAAGTTTTGTTTGTTTGTTCTTTCCTCCTAGCTTCGCCTTCTCCCCTTCATCATGGAGGCTCGGGCACAGGCACACTTCTCTCGGGAGGAAATCAACAGCACGGTGTGGGAAGTACCGGAGAAATACTCGCGGCTCAAACAGATAGGGACCGGGGCGTACGGCTCGGTGTGGTGAGTGATTTGCCGTCCGCTGTACGTTGCATGGAGCGTGTGTCGTAGTTGGGACCGGACCGTGTAGAAATCCCTGTCCAGTCCGAGCCCAGCACTCAATCAGCGATAGCTCCGCTGGCTGCATGCAGCCCGTGGTGGGCCTGGGTTATGATCTGCACGCCAACACACTGTCAACACTGGTGACACAGTAGTAACTCGTGTAACCAGTTATTACACCTGACGCCTTATAACACATCCTAAGTCCAGCACGAAGAACACGTGTCTCATAGCACCTACCTTTCAACCATTTATCGTTTTGTCTGTACAATAGTAGAGGAGATGTAGCTATGTTGGAGTGTCAGTATTAAAGATGGCCACTTTGCGCTCTCATCTCTGCATGCAGTCACATACAAGGTACAATAATACATGGGGTAAGCCGCAGAAACCGAAAATGGACACACTGGATGATACCTATGTACTTAGATTGGTATTTGGAAATATGTACAGTGGGGTCCAAAAGTCTGAGACCACTTACCAAGTGGACCCCACTGTGTGTCTGTGTGTGTGTGTGTGTGTGTGTGTGTGTGTGTGTGTGTGTGTGTCTGTGTGTCTGTGTGTGTGTGTGTGTGTGTGTGTGTGTGTGTGTGTGTGTGTGTGTGTGTGTGTGTGTGTGTGTTTCTACATGTATTTACAAGTATTAAGGTACATGGTGCAGAAATTAAATGACATTTTTGGGCGACAAGTGTTACATGCCATAGGGGAAACACAACTTTCATTGGTAACATCTTGTTGCGGTTGTGACATTCACACATTTGTACAAAGCAAACAATAATACATCTGCCACACATGTTTTTTATAGTGACAGCGCCCACGCTGTGCTTTAATTTCATTACCTTGGTAGACCAGTATCTCTCCAGTTAAACTAAATCTGAATCAAACTAGATTTTTTGGACTTCTATTCATTCTTTGCACTGCATGTATTGCATGTATCAGATTTTTTTTTTTTTTTATTACATTTAACTTTCCACACTGTAGCAACACAACAGGGATAATTTTTTAATATCATCGCAATGATGCTGGATGAGATCAGCTGAACATTCCTGCTGAGTTTTATTTAAAAAAAATAGAGACTGAGTTATGGGCAGTTTAGATTTTAGGCAACGCTAACTCTCAGCTTTGTTTTTAATCCGTTTGAGCTTGTTTATAGATCACTTGTTTGTGTTCACTGACTGATGAAGCATGATAGGTGAAAGTTCCGAGAACCTTGGTAAGAGGGAAAGTAGTCTTTTTTTTTTTTTTCTATCGAAAAAGTTGAAATGGTGCAACACTATCATAGTGAACATTGGCACTCCTGTTGTCAGAGCTGTAGATTTTGGCCTGCAGACTATGGTTACCAGGGCTTTATGGTGCATCATTGTGTGGGAGTTATGGTCTGTTAAAGCTTAAAATGTCTGACCTTTAAAAGAAGCACAGTCTGAAGAACTGGGATCAAGCCACCACAATTATCTGTAATTTTGCCACAGTGCACATCTCTCAAAAACCATCTTTTGAGAAACTGCAAACACAGGAGGAGAAGGAAATAATGAACAGAAACATATTCATCAGCTTCATTGCTTCTGTACCGTGTGTGTGAGGTGTACTGGATTTATTTTAGATGTTTGTCTGGCATGGATCAACTGTTGCATTTAAAATTGACTGTACTATCCTACAGTAGTGCATCAGTCCACAGCGTTATTCACAAGTGATGTGTGCAATGTGTGTCGGTGGATGCAGCTCCAAATAGCCTAACAAGCCTCTCCTCCTACGATTTCGTGCCCTGCAGATCACTGCAAACATGCACATCACGAGTTGCCAAACATTTACATGCTGATACTCAATAAACCACAGACCCCCACTCAGTTAGGAAATGAGTCCCACGTACAGTGCCTCCATCTGAGAACATCTTTGGTGTTGCTTGTGATTTCATGCGGAGCCTCTTAGCAAGGGGAAAACCTCAAAATAGACTGGCCTCTGTCATTTTTCCCACTGCTCTGACTTGAAGAACTAGAAGACACATGCAGGTTCAGAGTGCTAGGCTAAAGGGCTTGTTATTCCATTATTCTCCACAGCTCATCAATAAATGAGAAGACTACAGAGAAAGTGGCCATCAAGAAGCTCCACAGGCCCTTCCAGTCAGAGATCTTTGCTAAGAGGGCCTACAGAGAGCTGCGACTGCTCAAACACATGAAGCATGAAAATGTGAGTAGATCAAAGCCAACATATTTCCTGCTTGTTTCAGAAGACTGTGTTTTTAGCGTTATGATAGCATAGTCATTGTACATTTTAGATATGATGATATGGTATGAATGCTTCAGCTCTTCACACCTGCTCCCACGTCTCTGTATTCGTCACAACGCTCTTTCATTCCAACTAGGTGATAGGACTGCTTGATGTGTTTACACCTGCCTCAGGCCTCAATGACTTCCAAGACTTGTGAGTATTTTTCACCATATTAGCAAATCCCTCAGGCAGAGGCAGACACGGTCTCTCCGGTGATCTGCAGGTTAAGTATTCACCTGCAGCACTGCTCCCAGGACTTTCAGCAGCTTTGAGAACGAGGATTTTTTTCTGTTTTGGGGGGTTAAACAACAGGTCAGACTCCAGAGCGATGAGAGAAAAATTGATTTGGCCCTACATTCTCTTCTCTCTTTTTCTGACAGGAGCAAAGCAGGTTGCGTTGTTTGACATATTTGGTGTGGTCTGATATGCATCATACCCCCATAATAGTCAAAGAGTTTCAAGACCCAGAACTGAAAAAATCTGTAAAATGTATGTGGTCGTTTGCGTTGCGGGAAAGCTATGGACATTGAACAAGAAGTGTGGAGAGTGTGTATAAAGTGTGTACAAAGAAAAGACCCACTGTCATATCATACACCATAAGGCCAAAAGAATGTGGACACACATACATTACACCCAAATGTGTTTGTTGAACACGTCATTCGGAAGCCACCATTCTCAAAACCATTTCTTTATGGGCCTGGCTTTGTGCATGGGGCAACTGTCATTTTGAAACAGGGAAGGGCCTTACCTAAACTGCTGTCACAAAGGTGGAAGCACTCTGTTGTCTAAAACATCACTGTAGCATTCAAATTTTCCTGAGCTGGAACTAAGGGGCCCAAAAGCCCAAAACTGGAAGAATGAATAACAGCCCCAGGGATGTCAGAATACTTTTGGCTATATAGTGTATGCTTTAGCATAATAATCTGCCGAACAATGACAAAGTGTCAAACTGAGTAAGGATGAATGACTATATAAAGAGACCCAAATCTACCAACCAGTCAAGAACTTAAGGTTTCGATGAAGGACCTCTAAGAGAAAAAAGTCCATCATGAAACTTGAGGGGTTAGTAAGCAGTTTGACAGTGAACAGACCAAACAGTTGTAATGGTTTTCAGTGAGGATTGTTCAAAAATATGTTATGGTTCTCTGTCATAATCTTATTTTATTTGGTCTTTCGACCCCGTGTTTCAGAGAACCAAAGAACAGTACGCATTAGGTTCGTTGGTGTATTTTGATTTATGCTTTGTGCCACAACCATGACGTCAGGCACACTTCCAGGATGGAACGTCAAGCATACATCTTTGCCATTTCTAATTAAATGTTTCTACGGTGTAACATTGTGAATACATTGAACTGCAAACTTGGGCTGTTGCAGCAGCACATTAGGATGATACAATAAAGAGGAAAAATACTGTATGTTGAGGGTTACACAGGCATACACAAGCACCCGAAGCTCCTTAAGGAAATCATGAGCAGACATGGATTACAGCATTAACAGGGTGTGTACAATAACAGTGGGATGACTTATTGTTGCAAAGGAAAGCTTCGTTTGTGCTCAGTTGGATCTTGACTGAGTAAATCTATTGTATCATGTCTGTTTGGCAGAGGTAATCATTTTTACCGTCTCCCTCTTCTTACCCGCCTCTCTCCCTCTCTTTTTCTCAGCTACCTGGTGATGCCTTACATGTTTACTGACCTGTCGAAGGTGCGCGGCCATCTCTCAGACGACAAAGTCCAGTTTCTCGTCTACCAGATGCTTTGTGGACTCAGGGTGAGCCGGGGGAAGCCAGCCTGTACAGAAAGTTAGAACTTTATCGTGAAGTATCAAAAGACAATTGAAGTCATAAATTAAAACTTCACCGGATACATTTTATAGTAATGATATAACAAATATATGTAATGAGAGGTGTAGTTGAGGGTTCAACCTTTTGTGCCTTATAAGACAAAGTCATAGCATATTCTTTATAATTTTAGATTAGTAAAGAAGTATCATAAGTTATTTAATGAAAGGAAAGAAGCACAGATCAATGCACTTTGTTAAAATATAATAGATTGTTTGCCATATGTCATGTGCCATAAAAGTATTCAAAGTATAACTCCACTGTAAATTTTATTTTGAGTTAATTGTATTGCTATTACAGCATACAGTATGTTGTCAGGAACTTACTTTGGTGAGCTTATAGCGCAAACAGGCATGCTAATAAAACCAGCCATTTTTTTTTTTAAAACACACAAAACAGTATGCCAGACCATACATTTTGGATGTGAGTGCAATATAAATGTCTGCCTGTTCTGTCTCCACCTTTCTGCAGTACATTCACAAGGCTGGAATCATCCACAGGGTAAGTACAAGTCAATATGGCATTGTAGAGAGCTGACATTAGAGCTTGGGGGAAAAAAATAGTTATATCTTGGGTACGTTTTTTGGTCTACGATAATTTTACCTTTACAGGTTGTTATTAAGAAATTGTAATGTGTGCAGTTCTTTGTGCTGTATATTATTCTGACTCAGAAAGCACACCTGCACTTGTGGCAGTAGTGCAGAAAGACATCGAAATGTTGATCCAATTCATCATTGTTATCAAGTTAGAGTAATACCTGCCTAAACAAGTAGGATGAGTCGACTCATCTCTGATGTCTGAGTGCATGCCTAGAGATGTTTGGCCACACCCTTCAGCCCCAGTGCCAAGACCTGTTGGTGTGTGTGGAACAGGGAAAGTAGAATTAGACCAATACAGCACTTATCTGATAGATAAGTGCTGTATTGGTCTAATACAGCACTTATATATCAGATAGATGCTGGCCTTAGATTATCTAAGGGCCTTTCAGTGGTGCCATTAAGACAGATTCCTGTTGCCAAAAATAACACAATTAATTGTTTTAAAATCATATCGGCCTTCCAAGAAAAATAGTGTAATTTTATGCAGGATAAAATCCATGGAAATGTATATAAAATAAAGTTGTTACTAAGGTTTGTCTTGACCACTTAATGGGCAATGTCGCTTTCTTACCTTTTTTTTTTTACCTTTGTGTAATCTGATCAGAGATCAAGTAATTGTGTGTTGTTTAGACTACAGAGAACACAGTCATGCACACTCTAGACTCAGTCACTCTGTTAAAGTGGTACCCTGCTATTACTGTAGTATTTCCTAAAGCAGTGACGCTGTTATCAACACTCACTAACAGTCCAACACTTATCACATATTACGTCACAGTATTTTAAGAATGACTCTGCAGAAATGCCACAGTAAGACCTATGGTCAGCCTACAGTCTTGCCATTGACTCCCTAATTTAAGTCCCCACAGTATTTATGCATTGAGACAAAGAGCTGAGCCATGTTAGGCCATAGCAAGTACAAGCACTAAAGCTCCTCCCTGTCCCAGTTTTGATATTGCGCAGTACAAACAGTATAATTGTTAATCACTGTGTGCAATAAGTAACCGTCAGTCAATTCATTTTCTTTTACAGGATCTTAAGCCCGGAAACTTGGCAGTAAACCAAGACTGTGAACTGAAGGTTCGTACTTGAAAGGCAGCCGCAAGGGCTGCTTCAAATAATAGGATTCAGCAGGTGCAAAAAGAACGAGATAAGATACAGAATACAGTTTATTATAGAATTAGCAATATACAGGAAACAGCATATGAATTGAGTAACAGTTGTTTTTCTTACAAGTCGGATGTTGCTGTTTTGATTCTTACTTAACTGTGGCTCAGAAAATGTTAACGTATAAAACACATCATGTGTGTGTAAAATTGTGATGTTGAGTATAAAAAAAATACCATATATCTTAAACATTGTACATAAAGAATCCAAACATGTGGACGTGAATGTAAAAGTTATCACTTTAAAAAACGATATATTCATGGAACAGATGTCTGTTGTACAGTATACAGTGTTCATGTTCCAGATAGTGATTGGTTGCTTGCTTCTGATGCAGATCCTGGACTTCGGTCTGGCTCGCAGTGCTGACACTGAGATGACGGGCTACGTGGTGACCCGTTGGTACCGGGCACCTGAGGTCATTCTGAACTGGATGCACTACACCCAGACTGGCAAGACAATCAAAGCTGTTACATACTTTTACCTGCGTCCTGGTCGTCCCGGCCTGTCGTCTCAGTACTCAGTTGGCCTGTCGGTGCTTTAACTGTAACTGTTTGCTGTTTGTCATGTGAAAACATCCCAAATCCAGTCACAGGGATTTCTTTCTTTCAGCTGTGGCTTTTATGGCACTTAATGGGTCAGCGGTTTTTATAATCCTGTGGCGGGTTGCATCAAACCCAGTTGGAGTTGCATGGGTGTCATTCTGACAATAAATCTTTTTTCCCTTAATCTGTTAGCAGTTGACACAGATGGGTCTGACAGCAGCCTGATTGTGCTGAGACTGGATGACAGAGCTGTCGCTGCAATGACACTGACTTTCCAAGGATGTGTGTTTCTTTAGAAGATTCTTTAGAAGGTTTTTTTCATTTTGTAAACAGCCTCTGCAGGATGGAATGTAGCAAAGAAAGAAACTCTGGCAAGTTTATATCTTTCATAGGATTGTATTACTCACCAAGTATCCACCATTATAAACAGCACAATAGACTCTGCTTTCAGCTGAGAACAGGAACTTTGCTCTGGCATATAAATGCCACTTTCCTCATTTCCAGTTCACTGAGTTAAACTTAAGGCACTCTTAATGATGTGTTTTCTGCTTGGACTCTCACAGATGTTTGATTTCCTTTTGGTGTTTATTCTAGTGGACATCTGGTCCGTGGGCTGCATCATGGCAGAAATGATCAATGGAAAGACCCTTTTCAAAGGAAAAGACTGTATCCTTTCTACTTCGTTGTCTGTTGATTGGACATGTAACTTTTGAAGCCTGTGTAATGCTAAAAAAAAAAATGACAAGGGTGCCAGCGTGCAGAAATGGAAATATACCGTATGATTCCAAAATAACCACGTATCAGGTTTGAATATACCTTAATCAAATCATTTTAAAAATAAATGAGATTGAAAGCCACTTGGTTAAACAGCTTTATTTGTTGGTGGGCACTATAAATCAGTTGCAAAAATGGAACACGAGGCATTTACGGGATATTACATTTCCTGAGGTAGTATCCTGTGCTGCTTTTACTGCTTTATTACATACTTTTTCTGCTTGTTCCATATTTGCTTTTTATGTACTTTTTTTGCACCTGATGCACTTTACTGATTCATAGCACCAGCTAGCAAATAAAGCTGTCACTGTTTCATCGAATGACTTTCATTTTCCTTTATTGTTCTGTTTTATGGACCTGCTTGAAAAACCTGCTTTCCACTGCTTCTGTATTGACACGCGCTTATTGAGCCAGCAGAACATCCCCGTGTATTAAAATCCTTGATTGTAACCCCTTTACTGCCAGACATGGACCAGCTGACTCAGATCATGAAAGTGACTGGAGTGCCTGGACCAGAGTTCGTACAGAAGCTGGACAGTCCAGAGGTAGGACAAATTACTTCATGTATACTGTATGTCGTATATACACACACGTAGTATGTCATGAAACTACAGTTTGACCGAGTTGGGTTTTTAAGTGCCTGACCAGAATGATATTTTCTTAATATTCATCACATTTAAGCTGACAAATGTCAAAAAAAATTAGATAGGTGCTGAGGATTCTGTGATTTTTTTCCCCTAGAGTGAAAGTGACAATGCCTCATGTCTGTAAAAGTATTTGGACCATGGTCAAATAAATCCTTCACTGCAACCCATGAGAATTTTATTTGCCAGGCTAATGTCTCACTATCAGCGCTTAGAGGTTGCAGTATACATTACACACTACAACAGTAACATACTGAAGATTTTGCTTTACTTAAACTTTACCAGTAGTAGAAGAAAAAAATATAAAATTTGTCCTGAGGGAGGCACTAGAGGAGAAGTCAGGGCATCGACAAAAACATGGAGGAAGTGTTAAATAAGGTAAAGTAAAGACATGTAAAATAATGATAGAAATCTGAATTTTATCCACTGGGTACCACCAGCAACAGTTTAAACAAATGTCTTTACCAGTCAATCTTTGCACCAAGCTCCAATTTTGTTTTGAGTGAGCTTCTGTTGATTTCTGCACATAAAAAGCTTCAGTGGATGTTTTTATCTTTACAAGGAAGGTGCTTGTAGTGTTCTTCATGTTGTTTCTGTCTGGGCATTTTCATAGCCCTGTTTTTTCCGCTGTGTTTTTGAATCCAGTGTTCACCAGCTAATAATGATAACCCACAGTCAGTTTCCGATCAGTTGAAGTACATTGAAAGTTAAATTATTCTTCTTCATATTACACAGAGATTAGACACAGAATACGTCTGCAAAATTGTTTTATTATGTTGTTTTTGGATAGACTCAATATAAGCTGTTCTGTAGCTCTGATTTGCATTCCAATTTGTTTTTTGTCCATAAAAACAGGCCAGAAATTATGTTAAGGCTCTTCCACGTTATCCCAGAAAAGACTTCTCAACGTTGTTCACCAGAGCCAGTGCAAAGGGTGAGTTCAACCACAGTAACTGGCCCTCGTAATAGGTTGACAGAGCCACACCTATTTATTTTTACCTTTTTATCACACAGAGAGACCCAGCATAACTACAGTCTTCTACTGTTGTCCACACTGCTGGACCACCAAAGCAGTTCAGGGTCAGCAGTTTGTTGTCAAAGTAATCATCTCTTTCATTTGCTTACTATGTCCAGTTTAGTGCTCTCTGTCTCTGAATGATCTAACACCATAATGACTCCCCCTGTACCATGTTTATGAAAGCTTTTCCACTTCCTGTTCTGAACAGTCAGTGTGAGATGGGTGTAGAACAGGAGAAATCATCTAAGTGATAGATTTTGTCTCTGGCAGCAGCAAAAATTCTTCTTTTTTGAATCTTTTGGAATCCGTTTAAAAAATTCTTACGTGTCAAATTGTACAATGTGTCTTTTGTATGCGTACTTTAATCTTGGTCTCCTGGAAAGTGTGCAGCAGCCTGCTATATGGCTGATATCAATAAAAAATGTTTGACACGTTCAGTGACATCTACAATTGGATGATTTTTATGTTTGATCAAATTGTCGTCTTATTCTGAACCACCGCCCATTTGCAGGTATCGACCTGCTGGAGAAGATGCTGGTTCTGGACGGAGACGAGAGGCCCACAGCGGAACTGGCTCTGGAGCACCCGTACTTCGACAGCCTGAGGGATCCTGACGACTTTCCTGAGCCTGCGCCATATGATGACAGCCATGACAACGCCACATTGTCCCTGGATGAGTGGAAGCGTAAGTGAAAAAAGACTAAGCAAACATTAATTAGTAAGAAATTACCATAATATAATGAATGTGCAGATGAGAGTAGTGTAATTTGGAGAGTGGGGGTGTTTCAACTACACAAACATTTTGTTGCTGGGCTTCTGTTAACGTGGTAATGTTAAAATGCCATGAAATATGTCTTTGGCGGCTTTCTGTTGAAATTATTGTGGACATGCTGTACATGCAGAAAACAAATGCTTTTCCCCTTTTGCCCACAGGGTTATGTTTCAGAGAGTTGAAAAGCTTTGTGCCGTTCCCACGGCGGGACTCCAAGAGGAAAAACACCCTGACTATGTCTCCGTGACCTGATGAATGTCATGCCCCAACCAACACAGAATGCAGCCAGTCGTGCCCTTGTATATTCTAACCATGGATTCACTCTGTTTTCTTTTAGCCTGGATATGTTTAGATTTTGAATCAGTGTTCAGAAAAGTGGTAATTTTAAAACTTTCACCATTTTTTTTATGTGCAATTATTCACCAAATGTGGATTGCTCTTTGTGTTACACATTCCTTATCAGTGAAGAGCTTTGCAAATGTATTGTGACCAAAAGTCACAAGGTTTATTTTAAGATTTACTGTATTATTTTTTTTCAATTAAACAAAAAGACAAGATATGTATGTATGAAGTTATTTTTTGGCAGTGCTGCCCAAGACAGATTACACCAAAAGATTCTGGTTTAACTTGTACTCAACTCAAGTCTTTTCTCATTAAAATTAAGGCTGTCTTGAGGTGAAAAGAGCATCTCTCTACGTTAACCTGCAGGCAAAGGGTTTGGTTAGATTTGGTTTTTGCCAACAAATGAAATGAAAACGCCTGACCAACCAAGGCCCCAAAAGTTTAGCAGTTACAGTGTGAATGTGCAATATGTCGGTGTCTACTGGAATTTGTGGCCATGGCAGTGTGTATGATGCTGAAAGCAACTAGTCCTTTAATTCCTTCCGCAGCTTTTAGCAGTTGTGGCCCCCACGCTTCACTACTGTAAGGTCTGACCTGCTGTGTATAGCAACTTTACACTTGCACACAATTGTAAACCCAACCCGTGTGGATCTTTCCAGTATCTAGCAGCTTTTGAATATGTGCTCGACTTGGCTGATACATTTAAAGGCTGCTGGGTGATGTATAATCACACAGAGGTCATTCATCAGGGTTAAGGTCATTCTATTTAATTTCATAGTGTCGTCTAATGGAAAGGGACAGCTTGCTGCCCATGGGACTGGTTTTTAACGATGTAATACATTAAAATGCGCTGCTGGTCTGTCGCTTTTTTCTGAGTAGGTCTATGTGTGTGCATGTGTGCATATGACTAGAATACACATGAGCAAGAATGTGGGTGCATAGGTTTTGTGCACATGGGGGTGAAAGGACAGGTGTCAGGCTTCCAAAGCATGAGTCGAGAAAACCGTCGAGGTGTCGAAACTACATCTTTAGAATGCACAGATCTGTAAATGAGATCAATACAGGCTGTGATCCTGCCACTTACCCTGTTAAATTGCTTGCGCGCGAAAATCCTGGCCTCGTGACGTCAAGAGGGCGGGATAAACTTGTATCAATGTGCCGTTATCAATGCAGCCCGCAGGCGACCAGAAAAGCAGAGGAGAGCCGTCAAAATAAAAATGTAAACATGAGCTGCGTGAGAACCCATTTCCCCGGCTATTTGATTCATCAAGACTGAAAGTCAAGCTTCAAAAGCGAGACGGTATTTTAAAATAATTTCCCCCGGAATATCCCATGGAAAGAGATAACAAACTAATTATGTCCCAACATGATCATGGCGTAAAAATAAACGTGAAATAAATCCTTAGAACGCTGAGTATTATGTGCACTGTGTTAGTTCGGTGATGAATGTAAGTGGTCCAAACGTCTCCAGAAAATGTTAGAGCAGGAACTAATTTAAAAAAGATGGGAAAAAATACGATTCAAGAGCAGTAAAAACATATTAAAAGAGAGAGAAAAAAGTATATGAAATATGCGTGCATTAAAGTCAATTACAACACGCAAATCTGTAAATGAAAAGAGAATCTCTGCACTTTGAAGCCCCCAAATACATCGGCCACCCAACTTTTGCCACAAATTTAATTACTTTGAGCTGACTTTGTGGTGAAAGGTTGGAACACGGTATATGCCAATAAAGACTTTATTTTGAAAGGCGTGTCCGGAAGTCCTGTGTTTTTACTTTGGCTAAAATCGATTTAGCACTTACTTTAAGTCTGGGCTCCAAATAGCTAGCCAGCTAGCTAAAGGAGGCTAGTGTTTCTCCCCCAAAAATTAGCTCGACAATAAGGTGTTTCTCAGATTATTAATGCAGATATACCACTCGTGTTCTCAGTAAATCTTTGGGGTTGACTGCTTGCTTCCCAAATGCCGTGTTGTGGAGAAACGGATGCGTTATAAAATACCGAAATATACCGGCTGTACCACCAAACTGTAGCTGGCTAACGGTAGCTGTTAGCTTCGAGAGTACCGTAAGTTAGGCGGCCGGCTAGGCAACCATTACTGTAGAGGCGGCTTCGGACCGCCGGCTGTCGAGCTACCTGTGTCAGTCAGTTGCCATAATAGGTAAGGTGGATTATGTTTGTTACCTACTGTTTCTTAATTATAGAGTTGTTCAGAACTTTTTAACTCAGTTATAACTAGCAGTGGTTTTACTTGTTCTGCGCCTTGTCAGCGTTTAAAAAAATAACAAGGCAGCTAACGTTAGTACTGTCAATCTGGTTAAGTTAGCAGGCTAGCTAGCCGATATCTTTACTTGTCTCTGTACTTTTATGCCAGAGTACCAGAATACTGTCAAAATACATTGCCTTTTTCATGCAAAATATACATGATAATGCACTGCTTAAAAATTACAAACAATTAATAAGATTTCAACTGTAGAAGAGGTTTTAACTGTGTTTTAAAATTGTAAATATGGCTGACATTTTACTCTCGAAATAAGGACACTGATCTGTTGAGACCGTGGTATTCTTGAAGCTGATTGGCTCAGGGGCGGATCAGTCAAACTTTCCTTAAAGCTAATTGGATGTGTCCGTTGTGTTGTGGCTAGCCCTGATAGTTGATGCCAACAGTTAATGAAATAAAGTCGAGAATAATCCACAGGCAATTCATATTTATTGGCCGTGTGTGTTTGGACAGTGAGGAGTAACCCTCAGCGTGACACCTGATTAGCTGCCAATTCATTGATCTATGCATTTAGTTACTGGCATTGAGTTAGAGTGTTTTGAGTTGCGGTGTGTGCGGGAATGTTTACGCTGCAGGTGATAGGGACTATAGCCATGCATAATAACACTGTGCAGAAAAATACACCATACGACAGACATGTTTTTAAGTGACTTAATATGTCAAGAAGTTCAAAGCATGTTCAGCCTCTTTGGCTTTAGTTGTAAGGCGTTGTTACAGCAATGGAATTGGTTTGCTTAGTTCTTTAAATATTATATAATGATCTCAATGGGAACTTGAGCTGTTGGAGCAGCAGAGAATAAATATAGATAGAGAAAGTGCTTACTGAACAGTTAATTTATCAAAAGCAAACAACAACAAAATGTTACAGATGTGGCAATGGAGAATGTCATGTATGGATGTATCATACATGTATCACAAAATACCAGTCCATGTAAACTTTCCTGCAAATGTCACTTGGGTCCAGTGAGATGTCTGTAAATGGAATCTAGGCTACAGCTAAGTTCGTTTATTTAGTCTCTGTTTCCTGCTTATAGCACCAACACTCTAGTCGCCTGCCATCTGCAGCCAATCAAATACATACACCCACGCTCCTTGGGCGATCTGAGATGAAAAGGAACATTGATATTTCCCAAAAGACCCTTTTTCTTTTTCATACTAATAAAAAATTATTAACAATACATTTAAAAACAATTTGACATTTTGGACTACAAAAAATGATAACTGAATGTGATTTCAGTGGGACTTTAAAGGGTGAAATAAATGTATAACATTTGCATATTCTGCTGTAGCATCATCACACACCTAATCCTGGGCAATATAGAAAATATATTTGTGTACTGACTAATATTTACAGTCTGACACCACAGATTTCTAATTATTTTATTTTATTTTTAACCAACAGGAGGAAAATTGTGATCATTGGCCTATGAGGAAGCCACGTCGAAAAGGCCAGGTGGCCGGAGGAGGTGGAGGAGATGTCAAGAAGTCCAATGGGACAGTTGCCGGGCGTGGGGGTGCCCGCCAGCGATCTCCATCCCCTTACAGCCTCAAAGCATCTCCTAGCAGAGAAACCCTTACCTATGCCCAGGCCCAGAAGGTGGTGGAGGTGGAACTGGATGGTAGGCTTCACCGCATTTCTATTCTGGAGCCCCTGGAGGTCATTGCTGAAGATGAGATGATGGCTCAGGACATTACTGAGTGTAACAGCAACAAGGAGAACAGTGTGCAGTCATCATCTCCCACCAGCAGTGCCCAAACAGTCTGCAAACCAGTCACACCACGAGGCCGCAGGAGAGACTCCAAATGTCCCTCTAGCAAGTCGCCACCACCTTCCAAGAACCACTGCCCCAATTCTCATCCACAAACACCTGAAAAGTTACATACAACACACCATCACCACATGCCCCTCCCTGAGCCTAAGTTTCGTGTGCTAGAAACCTTCACGCCAGTCGAGGCACCTCCTCTGCCTACGGCATATTACCGTTATATTGAACGCTCAGCTGAGGAGCAGGAAGCTGAGGCAGAATATGACATGGACGAAGAGGACACCGCCTGGCTGGAGATGGTCAATGCTGGCCGGACGTCAGAGGGTTACTCAGCTGTCTCACCAGACACCTTTGAGCTTCTAGTGGACCGGCTAGAGGAGGAAGCCTACAGGGAAGCCCGAAGCCGGGCGCCCACTCAGAGCACTGTTGACGATGATGCCTTCTGCTGCGTGTGCCTGGATGATGAGTGCCTCAACAGCAACGTCATCCTCTTCTGTGACTCTTGCAACCTGGCTGTGCACCAGGAGTGTTATGGAGTGCCCTATATTCCTGAGGGCCAGTGGCTGTGCCGCTGCTGCCTCCAGTCCCCTCAGAAACCTGTTGACTGTGTTCTATGTCCAAATCGTGGCGGCGCTTTTAAGCAAACGAGTGACGGCCGCTGGGCACATGTGGTCTGTGCCATCTGGATCCCTGAAGTCTGTTTTGCCAACACAGTGTTTCTGGAACCAGTCGAAGGGGTTAATAACATTCCCCCAGCACGATGGAAACTGACCTGCTACTTGTGCAAGCAGAAGGGCCGGGGTGCATCTATTCAGTGCCACAAGGCCAACTGTTACACTGCGTTTCATGTCACATGTGCACAACGTGCTGGCTTGTTTATGAAGATTGATCCAGTGCGAGAGACAAATATTAACGGGACCATGTTCTCCGTTAAGAAGACAGCATTCTGCGAGACCCATTCGCCACCAGGACAAGAAACTGTATCAGATGAGGAGAGCGAAGGAAGAGTAGTGGGCAGCAGAGGGAGGGCTAGTAGAGGTAGGAGTGCCTATACAGAGGGTCCGACAACACCAAAAAAAGGCAGAAAATCTGAGGATGATGGCAAAACAGATAAAAAGAAAGGGAAGAAGAGCACAGAGTCAACAGTTCCGCACAGTGCTTCACCACAAGTGACAGTGCCTCAGATACCCACAAGCAGGTTAGATTTTCTTTCATTTTGACTGAGCTAAAATGTTGTGCTTCTGTTGTTCTTCTTCAAAAATTAAAATGCATCTTTTTTTATTTTTATTTTTTGCCAAACATTTGACCAAGATGGTTTTCATCAGTCATGTTGACAGTACGACCAACCTGCATCTATCTCTGTTGTACAGGCTGAATATCATCTGCAAAGGAATCATCTTCCAGAGGAAAAACCAGTTCATGCAAAGGCTGCATAGCTACTGGTTACTGAAGCGTCAGTCGAGGAACGGTGTGCCGCTGGTTCGGCGTTTGCACTCAAACATCCAATCCCAAAGGAATACTGAACAGGTCAGGGCAGGAAACAGAACTGCAGCCATGGCACTCTGACTATTTTGTACTCTGATCATTACATTTTTTTGTGATGTTATTCTGTGTCTTTATTTGGCCATTGCCACACAAAAAAAATTACTAAAATTAATTGATTGCCTTTAGATACATCTCTTGTACAGTATTTATACAATGGAACGCTAAAAAACTGTGTTGTATTTTGTAGCCTGAGGTGGATGAGAAGGTTTCTGCAGCAAGAGAAGCTCTGAGATATTGGCAGAAGCTTCGGCATGACCTTGAAAAAGCCAGGCTGCTCGTGGAACTCATCCGCAAGAGGGAGAAGCTCAAACGAGAACAGGTAACCAAACAAGGATGAGTCTCACATGCTCACAGTCGTGGAGACTAACTGTATTGCCTACTCAGGCGTATCAATTCAATATTTACCCTTTTGAAAGCATAAAGGCCATATACGGAATGCACTATTTCAAGGCTGAAATTTTGAATTTTTTAAATACGTGGAAACAACAAGTACTTCGGCCTGTGGTTTTAAGAAAGATTTTCTTTATTTTATGATGTCCTTAAATGTAGTCTGAAGTTCTGTGATTGGTTGGATGGTCTCACTTTTCTCAACCTGTCCTAAAGAGAGTGTACATTGACATCTGGGAGGCATCACCCTGAGGAAAACAAATGAATACCTTTTCAGATGTAAAGGCCATCAGGGCTGACAGTTATCCATCTGATGTACGGGACAGCCAGTGGTCTGTGGATGTTGAAATCTGACCTAATGTGGACGTAAACTGATAGTCTGGTCATCCGTGGACATCTTTGTTGAACGATTTTGATTTTATTATGTTATGTTCTGTGGATATTATATTTAGAAAACCATTGGTTTGGTTAGTTAACATTACAAGGCCCCTCACATTACTTCTCTACACTTGAGCCTTTAGCTGTCTGTAAAAACTTGTCTGAATTCCTTATGGATGCAACTTCCACGTATGTTTCCATCAAATGCATATTGTCTAACAAATGCAGGTCAGAGTTCACCAGGCAGCTCTGGAGATGCAGCTGACCCCAGTGTTGGTGCTGCTCCGCTCCACTCTGGACCAACTACAGGAGAAAGACACAGCCCAGATCTTTGCACAGCCGGTCAACATCAAGGAGGTCAGACATTTCACTGTTACAACACTGACACCAGATTCTTGCACAGAGTTTATATAAAGTTGCAAAGTGGGAGGGCCCACTGGTTCCGCACATTTTTTTCCCCCCATTTTGTATTCCCATTTCAGATATTTCTTTACATGACATGCACGTAGTTACTTAACAGAGAAATATTTGACTCTCCCAGGTAATGTAAAGACCCTACAGGTGTATGTTCCTATCACCAGTTTCAATTATTTCAACTTTGTTTCTGAGAAATCTTGTTTTGTCTGTCATTTTGGCAAACGGTTCTAAATACTACAGTACCCATGAGGCTGTCCGAGGTTCAAATCAGAGCGGTGGCAAATTCAGAAATCTTCAGTCGCACTTGCGGTTGAAAACAAAGCATGGCACCAATTGTGAGTCACATAACATTGTCTATGGGAATAAGTGAATGGGACGTTACCTTTTTTATAAATAAAATCATTACAACTTCATAAGGGTTCATCTTAATTAATTTTTTCCACCAGTCAGTGGTAGGTCATATCTCATCTGAAACATGGAGGGCTAGAAAATAATCTTTCCAGACACTGTAACATAATGAGATCTCAGTGAGCCCATGGCAGCATAATGTTTGGTGTTTAGATTAAAGTAAGACTCTTATGTATTAATATTTCCAAGAAAGGACACCAGTTTCTTACACTTCCACAAAATTGTATCTTATTTGCTAAAATGTGTCCATTCTTGTCATTAACGTTTGGAGTTAATGTCTTGTTCTCAGGTTCCAGATTACCTGGAGTTCATCAGCCAACCCATGGACTTTTCCACCATGTACTCTAAGCTGGAGAGTCATGCCTACCGCTCAGTAGCTGACCTGGAGGCCGATTTCAACCTTATGGTGTCCAACTGCCTCCTTTACAATGCCAAGGACACAGTCTTCCACCGGGCAGCACTGCGTCTTCGAGACTTGGGAGGGGCTGTACTGCGCCATGCACAACGACAAGCCACCAACACTGGCCTGGACCTGGACACTGGCATGCACCTCCCAGAGTCACCACAGAAAAGAGACTTTTACAGCTGCACCTGGGAGGACGGTAAGTCACAGTGGTGATGCTCAAAAGGAAACGTGAACACACGCATGTCGTCTTTTTTTTTTTTTTTTACATGTACACAGCCATTTTGTGTATATGTAAAATTTTAAGTGCCACAGCTGCAGCCTTGTCCATATCCAGTATGCTGGTTATATATATTGAAGCTGTGTGCTTTGGCATTTGTACTGCTGCTTATCAGCTAATATCAGCTAATCAGCTTCAGTTTTTAAAAATTCAGGATTAAACTCATATTTTTTGTGCTTAGTGGAAAATACATGCTAGCATCACTCTCTGCCTAACTCCTTTCTGTTGTGTCCAGTTGACAGTGTGCTGGATCCAGAGAACCGTCTTCATATGACAGTGGAGGAACAGCTGAAAGAGCTGTTAGAAAAGCTGGACTTTGTCAGCTCCATGCGATGCAGTGGCGCCCGGACTCGACGCATCCGCCTGCTTCGTCGCGAGATCAACAACATCCGCTACAGGCAGGGCCAACATACCCGCCACAGCCTTCACAACGGACATCTGAAAGAAGACGACGAGGATGACGAAGATGAGGAAGACGATGACAAAGACACCAAGGCAGATAACGGCCATTCGCCTTCGGACAAAGGTGGGTGATGAAAAGCACTGACGTTTCAACAGTATGAAATTGCCAATGCATGTACGTTTTTTTTTAAAAGCCACTTTTTTTCAATGAGACCAGTTGTGAACATGAGCTAACGGAACATTGTCCTCAGGTAATTGAGCCAGGGTCCCCCCCACGCACCAACCCCAACCACCCCACTGTCTCCAGTCTAGTAAGTAGGGGCCCACAGAGTCTCGTTAGCCATGGCTGCCTCACAACTCCTCTCTCCCAGTGCACTCTATGTCTGCACCTCTTCTATACATCACTGTCATGGACTCACCACTCTCCATTGGCCACGTACAGTCATGCCATATCATCCCACTTACTACAGACTAGTCCAGTCAAACAGTCTCTTGTCACCATAGAGGAGAGCAGCAGAACACCTGTGATTTGTGTCAGTTAAGTCATAAAATGCTGCCATGTTACCATGTTGCTCGTGTACAGTTGTGAGAGCAAAGTTATTTATTCACTCGTCTTGACAAGGTCCTCCATATCTACAGAATAGCTCAACTCCCTTTGGACTGTGGTTAGACTGTTAGAATGAAATGTAAATCATTATGAAGTGACACCATTTTCCAGTGTGAATACTGCACCACCACATCACACTACATACTAAATGGACATTCATTTCAAATAAATGCTGAGTGAAATGGAATTTCATTTTTCTCCTCTCATCTTCCAGAAGACCTCAAATCCACTTCGCCACCAACACTGGAACCTACAGGGCCGGCTCCTCCTCCACGACAGGGGGACGCACCTCTGGAGCCTCCCACCCTGCGGCCAATCACAGGGGAGCCCCGGTCCCCCAGCTGGCCCTGCAAGCGCTTAAAGATGGACAGTGACCTCTCAGACAGCGCCACAGAGAACATTAATTGCACTAAAGCATGGGAGCGGTCAGTGTCGCCGCCTCCCAGTTTGCACAGTGAAGGACAGGCAGTTGCCAACGGTCTGCCAGAGCTCAGTGCCCCCCCACGGCCCACCCCTGGGGGTGTCGGACGACGAACCTCTGTATTATTCAAGAAGGCAAAAAATGGAGCAAAACTGTTCCGAGACAGAGAGAATCCTTTACTGAATGGGAGGGGGCTGCAGGACGAGAATAGAAGCAGCTCACCCACAGCACCCAACTCCACAGCCAGCACCCCATCCTCCACACCTTTGTCCACTCCATCCAAGACCCCACAGAAAAGCCCAGGACCCCCTACCCTCAATGAACAGTGGACCCCCAGTCGCAGCATGTGCTCAGATGATGAGCTAGAGAGGACACCGAATCATACACTGGAAAGTGGTGAGCAACTTTGCATAGTTAATGACATTAGACGCTTCGTTGCCCCAGGTTTATGATCCTCCACGCTAAAATCTGACCACACAGGATGCACTTTGGAATGTTCTGAATTAACAGTTGATATTAGCTACCACTTGACTGTCTCAACAGGCACACTAAAAATATGTCAGACAATAAAATAATGTGAAGGAATGTACGCGTTGTTGGAGTGCATTTACAGATTTTTGAGTTTTCCACAAAATTTAGCTTAAAAAAAAATCAAAGAGCAGTCTTCAACTTGTCTTCATCCATTTTTGTTAATCACGTCAGGTTAGCTAGCTATATTTTGTTTAGCTTCCATATGTTCTTTGAGCTCTTTCTCATGCTTGTGACTTGACGAAACACAGCGTGCTACTTGATCACAGAATAGGAGCCTGTTTTTGCCTACTTCAGTCTAGCTAATCAACAAAACAAACAATTCCCCAATTCCCTCTACCCATGTTTTCATTGTGATGGGATAAGACTAAATACATCCTTTGCTTAGATGTCCTCTTTTTCTGTCTACTTTTTGTCCTGGTCTTGTTTTTTCAGCAGCAGCTCTTCTGAGATTTCTCTCATTTGCTTTCAGGACTGACCAACGGCTTCAACAAGCACAAAGATGGCGAGTCTGACTCTGAGTACAGCCCTTGCCCAGTCCTCCACAAAGAAATGTAAGACATGGTGTGTCTGTTGTCATTGTTTTCTATTCTTAGTAATGATTGACAATACATTGACAATACAACATGCGGTCTTACAGCAGCTCACCACCCAAACGAAGCCTCGGGAAACCGGCTCTTTCCAAAGTTCCCTTCCTGGAGATAGTCAATGGAGACTCAGATTACACTGGTATGTTTGGGTTTTTTGGTTTTTTTTGTTTAGTTTTTTGTTACCAAGGAATGTTTTTGCTACAACATAAAGGGCAATCTGCTCTGTGAATTGCATGTCCTATGTCCACTTTTTGAAAAAATTAGAACCCAAAAGGAAGAAATTACTGTTCTATATTTGTTGGTCTCATTAATGCGTCATTACCACACAGACAAAGAACCTCTCTGCATGAAGCCATTCAATACACTTCTTTTAAACTGCATTTGCATCCTGGTAGTTGGGGATGCAAACCAACGATTTTAAGTGTCTGCTGCTGCTTTGCAGGGAATGGCAGCCAAACATCTGAGGATGAGACAGAGCTGGAGCCTCTAGATCTGGTTTGGGCCAAGTGCCGAGGATATCCCTCCTACCCTGCTCTGGTAATCCTTTATTTCATCTAATATTACTGAAGCTCCACCTAAAGCCGTTTTCACATATGAACTCCAGACAATGTCCAGAGAATCAGGTCAGAGAATCAGGTCCGGCCATTGTCCAGAGTTGCCCTTTCACATAAACCGGAGATTGTCCATGGGAGACGCGTTCTCACCTACTGGAAAGACTCTGTTTGGTTTAGGCGAGGGGTGTTACCTGGGTAGAGTCTACAGGAGACAGGATAGAAACGATATCAACACGCCCACTGGCTCACTGTGAATTTTCCGGACAACGACCTGCTCTATTCACACATGGACGCAATCAGACATTACACGGACTTTGTACTAGGGAGCTGGTGGGGTAAAGTTCGTTTTAATGTCCGGTCCAGCTGATTCGGACTTTTGCGTTCTCACTGACAGCTCCTCCGGGTAATGTCTAGATAAGTTGGACTCTTGGACTGACTGTGTGTCTGTTCCAGATAATCGACCCAGAGATGCCCGAGGAGGGCCTGCTGCACAACGGGGTACCCATCCCTGTCCCACCCAAAGACGTCCTCCGTCTGGGGGAGCAGAGACAGGAGGAGACCAACGAGAGGCTCTACCTTGTGCTTTTCTTTGACAACAAGCGGACATGGTGAGTTTCAGATTTGCTCAACTGTAATGCAGTGCACTTCTTGTCACAGTATCAGACCCACCATCGTTGAACAGGTATGTTAAAGACGCTTGTGCTGGCTGAGTTATAACTACTAGGCCAACCTGCTGCTCTAAAGAAGCAATGAATTGTGCCAATTCATTTGAAAAACCATGACTTCTTTATTACTAAATAAAACGAATATAGTATAGTATTGTATATTGTCGATATGTATGTTAACGTCCCCGGTGAAAGTGGGTATCATCACTCTGTGTCCAAAGGTTACAGTTTAAACACTTTAAACTGTAACAACAGTTTAAATCTGTGTCTTTGGTATTGTAGGCAGTGGCTCCCACGTGAGAAGGTGACACCTTTGGGTGTAGATGACACAGCGGACAAGCTGCGCATAATGGAGGGCCGCAAGTCCAGCATCCGCAAGTCTGTCCAAGTGGCCTATGACCGTGCCATGATCCACCAGAGCCGAGTCAGCCACAGCCACGGCTTTGTGGCCTCTAACTACCTATAGAAGGCGACAGTGAGCCCTGTGCGCACCCACAGTCAGCCACTATGCATTTCTCTTTGGTCTTAAAGCAGCAGGTGGGGCGAGTCCTGCTGCCAGTTGAATTTGTATTCGCGCTGTGGTCTGAAGAGGTTGCCATGGCAGCACAGAGTCCTGGACTGTAGTTCATTACCAAACCACTAGTGTCTGAAACACAGAGCAGTGGAGTTTGTGCCGTTGAGGATGTGGAGCTCCAGCTGTGAATGAAGTTACCTTCAGGGCCCTGTCGCTGGGGTCAGTAAGCGGTAATTCCCTGTTCAGGGGTGTATCGAGGTATCTGCTTACTCCACCTGGAATTGCTGAGGCTGTGTGTCTGGATCAAATGTAAAAGAATTCCCCTCTATTTTGTATAATGCTACTGCCAAGGAATCAAATTGTCAGAAAAGAGATTTGACATATTTATATGAACCACAGAAGACGAATGAATGGATCACTGCCATCTTTTATACAATAGCTTTTTACATTTTAATCTTTTACAAAGACACTTGTATATTATAAAGGCACACTTTGTGTACATACGTATGTGTATTAACAAACCCAATTTAATTTAATGTCGCTGTTTTAAAATGCGTATTTCAATCAACCCACAAGGGGCAAAGCGAGGCTGTGTATATTTGTGGAGATAAAACAATTCCTGACTTGCTGCAGTGTTCTTTGGTTGTCCTTGATGTAATTTCATTGTGTGTGTGTGTGTGTGTGTGTGTGTGTGTGTGTGTGTGTGTGTGTGTGTGTGTGTTGCGTGTGTGTGTGTGTGCGCGCGCGCGCGTGTGTGTGTGCGTGCGTGTTTGCATGCGTGTGTGTGCGTGCGTACATTCAGAGCATACAACACAATGAGCTGTTCTTTATATTTGAATTCTCTTTT
Organism: Xiphias gladius; assembly: GCF_016859285.1. Taxonomy (NCBI): domain Eukaryota; kingdom Metazoa; phylum Chordata; class Actinopteri; order Istiophoriformes; family Xiphiidae; genus Xiphias; species Xiphias gladius. Next base: position 7,421,338 of record NC_053417.1, read on the forward strand.
TTGATACAGAGAGAAATAATTTATTTATGGAAGACAGAATATAGAAATAAAGCTATATTGGTTAAAGTCGAGAATTAAATTTTATTTAAAACAAATGGAGTGAGGTTTTAAAGCCAACATTTTAACAGCTGAATTCACCTTTGGTCTGATGTTGATAATTTGACTCAAAACCAATTGCCATCATTCACTGTTGACCCCCAGAAGATTCTGTTTATTGTCAAGAGCCCCATTTTATCAAATGGAAAAATACACCTTCATAAGCTTGTACTACCTGCATATTTTACCTGCTCACCAAATATTTTGTCTGAAACAGTATTTCCTCATTTAGGGAAATGAATGCTCTATTAAAACATTTTGGGATACTAAACTGCAGTTTTGTGTTTTTTTTTTTTTTTTCTTTTTTTTTTTTTTTTTTTTTTAATATCAAAAGTGAGGTCATTTCTCTAGTGAAAATGTGATGTCCGTTTGGTTCCCAATTTTAGTCAGAAAACTGTCTTCACTGATGAGCTCCAGTTAGTACACAGTCTGCATTCTGTTTTATTTTAACAATACTCAGCATAGTGAAGAGAACTGTGAGTGTACATGTTAGCTAGAAACAACAGTTACAAAAAGACCTATGAACATTTCTTTGCTCAGACAAACTACAGCACTCCACAAGCACATTTTATGCCCATCAGGAGCTAAAATTCTATAATGACTGCAGGACTGAAGTCAACTGAGAAAAATTGTGTGTCAGTTTTCCAACAACAGGAAGTCAAGCCTGTTGACCCAACACTCAGATCAATAGCAGGTGAAAACCTTGCATTTCCAAATTGTTATGTTCTCTAAGACAGCGTTTGTACAATTTTTCATTTAGTCCTTACATGGAAGTTGAGACATGAAACTCCCCAGAGAAGACCGTGGTGGTGTTCATTATTTCCGCTATGCCCTCTCCATCAGGGTCCAGGCTGCTGCCTCGTCAGGAGGAGGTAATTGTGACGCAGGGTTCGGAGCTCCGTCAGTCTGCCTAGCAGGCGGCCAAACCGCTGCGGTCCCCCTCGCCCAGCTCCAGCCTGGGCCCCACACACCCTGGACAGCAGGTCCAGGATCAGCTCTTGTATTTTCTCAACACAGCTGGCTGCCTGCAGGGACGCCCGGTCTGCAGGACGGTAAGAGACGAGACCTGTTTCTTTGTGTTTATATCCAAACATTGATTGACATATTCAACTTGCCAAACAGCTACTGTATGGAAAAAGTCAAATGTGTTTTGTTTAGTAGAAGTTAAACACAGCTGCCAGGCTTTGAAAACCAGTGCTATAGAGCATGAAAGTAGCAGAGTCTGTTAAAGCCCTGATAAAGTCTAAAGTCAGATCCATTGAGACATACTGAGTGAATCATTCAGAGATGTCATTTTATTATCACAACCTGTTGAAGAGCTCAAGATAGGTTAATGCTGATTATTTACAGTCCAATAGAGCACTTGTATGTCTCGACTTGACAGCTTAGTGGAATCGTTTCAAACCGAACGTCCACAAACTAGAGAGGACATATGGTCTGACCTGAGCAGAGCAGAGCCGTAGCAGTCAGCAGGCTGTATTCAGCCTCCGTCACCCGCAGCGTTTTCATGCTGTGGAAGAAGTTGAGCACCGGGCCGAAGAGATCCTCGCTGCTTCCTGTCCACGCGAGCAAATGGGAAATGCCTCGTTCATTTTTATGTGAAACGCTGTGAACTCTTTTTATTTTTTCAGTCTGGAAGACCGAGAGTATTTCTGAACTCACCTGAACTGACCAGCGTCCTGCTGGGAATGTTTTCCTTTGACTCTACATTTCTCAGCCAGTTGTGTGTTGACGTACTGAAGACCTGCAGGGCTGATAACAGAGAAAAAGAAATTATTTCAATTCAAATGAAAGTCATAAATCTAGATTTTCTGAAATGTCATGTGTGATTGTTGTGTTGTCAGTGTCTCTTCCTGCGCCTCCCTCTCGTGTTGGTTTGTTTACCTGGACTGGGGCTTGTTGGGTTATTGGAGAACTGCTGAGCTGAGAGCAGAAACATGACCTCCAGTGAAGAGACAGAAAGGAGAGAGCTTTGGTCTGAAAAATCCAGGAGGTCAAAACCTGTAACAAGAACGTCACAGCTTACTGCTTTTCAAAAAACATAATGTTATCACCACTCGCTAGACACAGTGGCTATGACGACAGGTGGGACTGCATACGGATATACGGTACTGCATTTCTGTATCGATATGCTTTATCCTAGGTGAGTCTTCAGCTTGTAGTTTTGTTGTTTTTTTATTTTTTATTGTTTGGAAACCAAATAAGAAACTTCACAAGATCAGTATTCCAATAGGTTTTTCCTATTTATATGTGGTATTATCATGTGTCACGTAATCCTGTATAGGATGAACCATTTTAAATGTGTTACATTAAAAAAAAAATTTTTTTAAATTGTCCATGCAGTGTTTCCTTGCACGATGAAAAGATAGCTCACCAGTCACTAGTTTTTCTTCATTAGTCTGCAAAAAACTTGCCAAAATATCAATATTTAAAGAATAAGTCTGATGATATTCTGTATTTTTCTTGTGTCAAAAAACCAATGAAGAACACAAAACCAACAATGAACTGATCCTACTAACAAGTATTGTCCATGTTTCCAAATTCTGCTATATCACATTCTTATGTATCATAGAGCTCCATTGTTGTCTAAAAACGATTAAAAACAAATCTGTGAGCCACAGAATTGCACCATGTGCCATGTTCCTTCATTCCCATGAAAACCAGGGTAAGGGAACACCAAAGCGTAGCAAATCTACACTTTTTACTCCGGTTTGAGTGATGTTTACTAAAAACTACAGTGCCCCGGTGTTTTGGGAAATTACTGAGCCTTAAAAAAAAAAATTGTGACTTGATTTGAAATTTCATTTATGGCTGCATAAGAACAAATGAGCTTGAGGGCAACAGAGAGGATAAGGAAGACCGTTAGTATTATGAGACGGAATGACACAATTTTTAGTTTGGTCTTTTCATGGGATTCATTGACGATAACAAAAATATAGAATATCGCCGGCGTTATCCTTTAAAAGTTTCAGCAGAAAATTAAAGTTTCTAAAACTTTGAAGAAGCTTAGGCTTGGTGAAATGCAGAGCATTTTAAAAGTTCACTGCTCTTGCAGGTCTTTATTTCCCAAGGGCTTCTTCATCTTAACAAAAGAGATCACATAGCGCCTCTACTCTCTTTTATGTCCTTTAAATATGAGTTTATGTATCCTTTATTAGAACCTATATTTTTGTCTCAAGTGGACACAGTATATAATAGACATAATAGATTTCAATGGTCATATATTCCTGTCCATCTTACCTGGCACTGTCCTGGCAAACTGCAGCAGTCTTTGCAGGTGGGGTGACACAACATCAGACAGGCCCTCCCCTTCTTCTGCATATGGCCACTCAAACAACTGACCACATACACACAAGAAATCATGAGGAAACGTGGAAAATGTTAGTGTGTTTTGGGGAGTACAGGTAATGTTTCCACACTGTGACCTACCCTGCTGTGGCTGCCATTCTGTGCTCGGTACAGTCGATGGGCCTCCACCATCCTGTCCACAATGTACTTCTGTTCTCGGGTTAAACTTGTAGACAATGCCTGATGAACACAACTCAGGATTAAACCAATATCATGATTATAATATCACTTCCCGATGGTCAAACTACAAGGTAGAGAGAGTTGTGATGGCAGATAAATGTTGTCTTGTCAATTTGACCCCCTGTGGTGGAGGAAAGCTTACACTGGTCATGTACAGTTTTGTTTAATCATCCAACCAGCTACCAACCAGTAACTTACCCAACCATCCGATCAACCAGCCAAAACACAACCCAGAAAATGACCACCCACCCAACAAACCACTCAGTGAATTAACTAGCCATGTTGACCAAACAACCCTCTACTCAACCAGCTCACTAACCATATCATCTGTGTTCTGAACCATTCCATCAACCACATGATCACCAGCTAACCAACCACTCAACAAACGACCAATCAAACATCTAATCAACTAACTCTACTTATATATACAGTGTGTGTGTCTGTGTGTGTGTTTGTGTGTTTGTGTGTGTGTGTGTGTGTGTGTGTGTGTGTGTGTGTGTGTGTGTGTGTGTGTGTGTGTGTGTGTGTGTGTGTGTGTGTGTATAATATACAGTATTATATATTATTATTATTGTATATTATATCCTGTATTTTATATATGTATATATGACCAACAGAGCGTTCCAGAACCACCATCTCGCTATTATGACTGGAAAACTGCCATCCACTGAACCACAGACTGAGTCAGTCCTGCCGCACAGCACCTGTCCAGGTAGTCTGCTGGTAGAGCTGACACTCCGGCTGTCTGTGTTCTCCTCTTCCTCCTGTCCTCTGCCTTTACCTCCTTTCCTTAGTCGCTTGGATTGGCACTGCACCTCGGTCAGAAGGCCTGGGGAGAAAAAAATACATTTTTCAGATTCAAACGTGTGACATCAGTCAAATGCATTTTGTTTCAGAAGGTATTGATTACTGTCACCAATTCTTTGATTTCATTACATTAAGTTAAACATTTGATTTCATGTGGTTCAACTAGATACCCCTTACACTCAGCCAGCATTCCCACGGCATGGCATTTCCTCAGCCGGCAGTCTTGGCACTTCCTCCTCATATACATGTCCATCTCACAGCCACCACCACTCTTACAGTGATACACAGCCTTTTTAGTCACACTACGCCTGAAGAAACCTACAGGGGAAAGGGGAAAGAAGCACCAGGTGAGGTTGAAATAAAAAGAAAAGAGTACAAAATTGACTCCAAAGATAGCAGGGTAAGGAATACCTTTACATCCTTCACAGGTAAGAGCATTGTAGTGATACCCCGATGCCTTATCTCCACATACCACACACAGCTCCTCCTGACCCCTGCCCTTCCCTCCTGAACCCACCCGAGACCTCCGCCCCAGAGGCAGTCCTACCACTCCAAGCCCCTGAGCCAGGCCTCCGCAATGGGGCTCGGGGCTGGGATCACAGGGGGCCTCCAGGCAATGAGAGCTGTAGTGGTACGGGGGATGGCAGAGCTGTGAGGACGAAGAAGAGGAGGACGGAGAGGAGGTGGAGGAGGGCGGAGAGCCGTAGAGAGAGAAGGGCAGGTTGGCAGGGTTGTACTGCTGCTGGCTGTAAGGGAGCAGCTGGAGGTCAGGGTCCTGCAGAGGGTAGCCCAGAGGGTCTGCCAGCATGTCTGAAATGGAAAAGGATGGAGGTTCAGAGACTGCCGCCTTAATACATGCACCACTTTAACGTGGCTTTTGCAATTTTTAAACATTGTGTTCAGATCTGGGATCTGATTCAGTGTTCCTTTACAATTCCACACCTTAAGACAATTCAAACATAAGTGTTCAGGCATTTAGCCCTGACATTTACACAACACATGAAAAAGGAACTCGAATTTCCTAGAAAACTGTCAACCTCCTGGAAAGCAGTATAAGCGGTTCTGCCCCACTTCCCAATCTATTAGAACAAACTGCCTTTGTTTCCATAACCATTTGTTGACACTTTAAAGGATAAGGCAGGCAATATATTCAGTGTTTGTCTTATTGTCAACAAACCTCACGAAAAGACTAAAATCAACAATTAATTGATCCTAACAATATTAAAATATTCTAAAATCCGATATAGCTTATTCCTCTGTGCCATAAAGCACCGTTGTCCTCCAAAACTATTAAGAACACATCAGTGAGCCACACCGTATCACTGGGTGAGATATTCTTTCATTACCATGAGGATGGACACTGTTGTTTATTATAAGTCAATCCCGCATACACTCTCCTGCTGCCAGAAATAGTCACTGGAGCAAATCTGTATTAATCTACAGCCAAAAACAGTTCACAGTAAAGGCACTATTTCCTTCAGTTTGCCATCAACTACAGTGTCCAGCTGTTTTTAGGAAATTACTGATCCTTTTTTTTAAAAAGAAACCCATTTTTACAACTTGATGTACATCTTCAATAGGAGCAAATGGAATTGGGACTGAGAGCCACAGACTGGGTAGGGAAGTTGAAAATTTCAGACTAATACACTGTTGGTTTGGAGAAATAGTTTTCCTTTGAGATTGATACCGCACCGCTTTATGCCCCACCCTGACATCCTGGTTCAAAAGGACAAACAACATACTTAGGAATAATATAAGTGCCTTGATGATCATATCAAGCTGAAATAAACCTAAATTGCTCTTCAATTTGTCCCAATGTGACAGGATGCTTAAAACTTGAATTGCGAACACAAGCATAACCATTTTCTTTGATACTTGAGGTACAGTGAGTATCTTTCTCAAAAAGTTAATCTTGTCAGTACCCTCAAGAGTGAAAATGCTTCTGACACTCATCTGAACTGCAGAAATACAAAAACGGAGGGAGACTGATTGCATTAGCATGTCAAACACGCAAGTTAACATTTCAAGCAACACAATTACACCGTTGCGAGTCAAAGAGTGTCATAGGAATGCGGTGTTACGTGACTCGTGTGACTTCACTGCGTTTATGGCTCTTTGGGGATACAATAAAAAGCTGTGAGACCTTGTGAACTTGTTCAGACTGCTGAAACAGGATGCAGCTGAGAGCTCCCAGTGCCATTTAGAATTTTTTTATCCTCTTTTCTGGACACTTCATTCAGTCTGTAATGGGCGTTCAGTGTTGTGACGGCCCGAAAACATCTTTGAGTGTGGGTGAGCAGCGTGTGTTTTGCAAGGCCCATCTCTGCTGAGAACACATGTGTGACCACTGGCAGCTTCTTAAAGTACAGCTGGACCAGCACATCTGGGACTGCTGTGGGATCTGTTATGTACTGTTTAAAAGGAGAGCCCACCCAACTGTCAGGAGTCTTGGGACTGCTGGAGATGGAAGTATAAAGGTAAAAAAAAGTGTTAAAATGTGAAGATCAGGGCTGATTATAATATCAGTTATTAGGTGCAAAATGTGTGTTATTTTAATATGAGGTTGAAGAGTGCCTTTAAGTTTAACAGGGCAGACAAACAACCATTCTTGTAGCTGTGTAACATTGTTAAAGGGGGACTTAAGTAATTTGGTAATGCATGTCCATAAAGTTGGGGGAATTATGACTTTTAGTCCATAGTCTGCATCAAGCTTCAAAAACACTGGATCCTACTCTTCCCATAATGCTAATTTTCAGTTATACCCTCCCCATCTGATAGACGCCCAGCTATTTGACTCCACACCAGTAGCTTGTAATATGGGCTCTCTGTTAAAAAGTCACAAAGCCCAAGCTGGGCTAACCCTGATGACCATTGTTGAGTTACTTAATGGGGCTACTGTGCAAAGGCCCAGGAGCCCACAGGTCCAAAGACACAGCCAGCTCTGCCCCCCCAACTCACAGAAGTCAAAAGAATCTGGCAAGGGCTGACACTCTCGCTACTTTATCTTTCTTTTTATTGTAACGATGGAGAAATGGCACAGATGCACCTTTGGTTTGCTACTGTGTGCTCTGGGCAAAGTAAACATAAACTTAACCCTAGTCCTCCGCGTAGCGGAGGTGCCCTTTAAATCGTCTGTGCATGCCACTGTTATGATTTATAGGTCATCAATCTTCAGTCTTTACTGATTGAACACTGATGACTAAATAGTCATCAAAAAACTACCAAATGTGGCCCCACAATATAAGAGCTTTTGAGAGTTTTGATGGTGGATGATGGTTGATGTACAAAGCTGCTGCATCCTAGATTGTAGGGCATTGACATGCCTGCTCTGATCAAGTAAGTGTGTGCGTCAACAGAACCATCGGTTTAAAGGGCACTTATTAGCCTTCCTTACGCCTTTCTTTTGTCTTCTCTCTTTCGTTCTCTCTCCAGATGTTTCCTGTCCCTCTCAGACTGTGGCGGCAATGTTTTGGGGGGGGTCCTTGCTTTCTCGGCGTGTGACAGAGCTATGGTTCACACTGTTTGTAAACCATTTGAACGCTGTCTAAACACTCTTCAGCCTCCCTTCCATCCCACGCATGCAAGGAAGCCAAACAACACCAGCAAACTGCCCCCCATAGTGCCCCCTTCCACCCCCCCATTCTCCTAAGGGCAAGAGGGGAGACAACAGGGGGAATTTGTTGATGATACACGTCAGTATAAATAGATGCTGCGATGCACAGTTTGCCTCCCTGAGTGCTGTGAATGCAGCAAGCCGGCTGAACCTCCTCAACAACTAGTTTCTTCATGTTATCAAGTTCTCAGAATTGGTGAATAAACGCTTGGCATTCATTCATCAACTGTGGGAGCAAATGAGATGAGGTTGTGTTGCACACAGAGTGAAGTCATCGTGCAGTCACATCCTCTTGTATAACAATTTCATGTATAAATCAAACACTTACTTGAAGCCACCCCACGTAATTTTTAAACACAAGTGACAATTACGAAATAATGTACAAATGTCACAGCAGAGGTAAAATAGTAGAAAAGACTCACAAATCTGACTCAGTAATGTCTTTTTTACAGCAATATCTACCTAAAGTTTGCTAAAGAAAGCTAACATTAGCAACCGTAAGCTATTGGTCATACCAGACCACATGAAGCTTTAACAGAAAAACCTTGAGTTTTTGCGCAGGTAACCCTGGTCAAAACTACCAACAGTTTTCATTTGAACTACTTTCTGCTGAAGAAATAGTCCCAGTAAAACCTGCCAACTGTGTGGTCTGTTGAATTTTATAGTGCAATTTGTCAAAGTTGCCAGCAACACAAAGGAAATTTACTTCATCCATTGCATTGAGGTAGAGTCAGATATCCTATAAGTGAATGTCTAAAAAATGTGGACAGGTCAAAATGGAAAGTAACTGAAGTAGGTGAGAGGTGGTCTGTCATTTGGGTGAACCAACCCATTAAAGCGGTAGAAAACAAAAGTAAACCAGCTCTCCTTGCTCCTTGTCTCCTTTCTACTCCAGAGAAGAAATAATCCTCCTGCCAGTGAAACCGGTAAGGTTACACAGCATCATTCCAATTCAATTATCATTGACCCATAACACAGAAAGTGCTTTGCAAACAACAGTCAAATCACAAGACATGAACACTCACATCTGAATATCCAGTCTTTCAGTGCACTCCAGTCTTGCATGTACAGTGGTGTAAATATGTCTATAACAGCACTGATGTCACAGCTTAAGTTAGAGAAGCACTAGAAAAAAACAGAAGTAGAAAGAGAAGTGAAAGAAGAAGGCTGAGCATTAATAGGAAGAAGTGTCACTGTGGACTCACCATAGTACTGGAGCTGCTCGGTGGAGCAGTAACCATCCGAGGCGGAGAGAAACCCCCCTGCTGAAAAGTTCATCTCCAACTCAGTCCACTCTCTCATCTGGACAGAAGATCCTCTCTTCAGCTAGTAATACAGGATCTATCTCCACACTCACACACATGCAAAGACATAAACACACACACACACACACACACACACACACACACACACACACACATAGACAATTACTCAGAGGATTCACACAGATATGAAGGATCTGGGAAGAAATTCCTCAATCCCCAAGATGCGTCCAGGTCTCTTAGCTGTCCAGGCTGATATCCCAGCCTATTTTTAAAAAGCAGAGAGGAAGAGTGCAGCTGAGGCTCTTGGTTTATGGTGGATGATGTGCGGGAGGAGGTCTTAACCGTCTCCGGGGGGGATAGACGAAAGAGAAAGCAGGGACACCCAGGAAGGACAAGGATGTACTGTGGTCCAAACAGCTGGTCCTGGCTGGGACTTCACAGATCAGAAGACAGTGGGATCGGACGGATGGAGGGAAAGATGGAGACCTTATCCCTCATGGGCAGAGTGAGGGACACCCAACACTCATGGTTTGTGTGTGTGTGTGTGTGTGTGTGTGTGTGTGTGTGTGTGTGTGTGTGTGTGTGTGTGTGTGTGTGTGTGTGTGTGTGTGTGTTGAGATTTGGACTGGATAGATGTGATCCCAGAGGGCAACAGCTGGGCTGGGCAAAAAAAAAATTTCTCGATTTAATCTGATGAGTTGCACCAAAAAAAAAATCTCATCATTAAACGAATTGTTAAAAAGTTTTTTATCATGAGCATTTCATGGACTAAATGCCGTTTATGAAGCTTTTGGCAGGTCTAGTCCAATTAAACTCTACGACTTATATTTGACTATTTTCTAAACTTAATATTTGTGTGTGTGTGTGTGTGTGTGTGTGTGTGTGTGTGTGTGTGTGTGTGTGTGTGTGTGTGTGTGTGTGTGTGTGTGTGTGTGTGTGTGTGTGCATGTCTGTCCATGTTTGTCCTCCGAGCCTTGGGAGTGTGTTTACTCTGTCTTTTGTTTACCGCTGTTCTGTTTGTGCTGCAGTTAATATTGGACAGCAGTTAGATTTAAGGGGCCCGAGGACCTCGGCCTCCCCCACAGACAGTTAACCGGGCCGAGCAAAGAGTGAAAGGAGTCATGGCCTGAACAGCCCCAAGGAGACAGAGAAGTGACCTCAACACTGGCCTGTAAATCTCTGAGCAGGGCTGTTTGACACACAGCATGCTCACCGAGGATTAACTGCATCCTCCCACCCGCATATCACCCCTTTCACTTGCTCATTATGGGAACCAGGGCTGACCGAGGGATAGCAAAGGGCAAGGGAGGAGCCAGTCATGGTCACTGAAGCTTTAGCCTTCACTGGAGTGATCACGATCGATCACGGTGACAAATGAAACAGGAATTTGGTTGCTAGCTACACATAGTCTTTCTTTTGAAGATTATGTCCAAAGGGTAAATTGGTACAAGTGTGGCCACAGTTCAGGATGGCAACAAGATGAACTGTAGTCAAGGGAAAAGTGCAAAATCAAAAGACAGAAAGTAGATAAAAAGAAGAAAAAAAAGATAGTCCTACATGTCAAAAACCTGCAGTAACTTTCGTTGTAATGTAGAAACACACATGCATCTGATATTTGCAAGTAGTCCACAAGATTGAAAAAGCCATATGTTCACTTTTAAGAGCTTTTAAGGGTAATTAAAATCAAACTAAAGAAAAATAAATAAATAAATAAAAGAATTCCATGTGAAACAAAAACTACAAGTTTGCAGAATAGGAAAAATAATAACAGAAATAATTTGTTGAGGGGCATAAAGTCGAACTGTCACAAACAGATTGGATGAAATTAACAATGCAAGTCTTTTCTGTATATACAACATCCTTTGCCATCCTGGAAAAGGAAAGCCTCCTTTCCTTTTTCTCTTTTTTTTTTTTCTGTTTACAAACTGGGGGTTTAAGGATGGAGGGTGTATGTTGTTCAGAATATAAAGCCCTCTTAGACCACTTAGACCGAATGTATAGAAAACAACTGAAGGTAAATTAGTTCTTGTTGAAACTTGACGAAACAACTTGATTAAGCATCTACAGCCATGCTGGCTGCTCTGTGGTGCTTTGAGCTAAATGCTAGTGCATCCATGTAGCCAGAGAAGATTTCTTGGACGGGCATCTCTCGCTCGGCATTGCATAACAATGCTCCCCCTTTATGACAGCCCGTGCTATCGTCAGCAGAGCCAAACATGCTCACAGTGATAATGCTAACATGCTTTTGTTTAGCAGGTATAACATTTACCATGTTTACCACCATCTTAGTTTAGCAATTTAGAATGCGAACATTTGCTAATTAGCACTAAACACAAAGTACAGCAGAAGCTTGATGGGGAATTGATAAGTTCTGCAAGTATTTAGTTATGAATCAAAGTTTTGTCCTGATGGTGGCACTAGATGAAAAGACTTATTAAAGTTCATCCTGTAGGGAACATGAATGCATCTAGTAGCTGTGTTGTGGTAGCTGAAACCCACAAATCCCACAAATGCCAAACTTATGATGTCACTAGAGGAAAAGTCAGTATCACCACAGTCTTTAGATTTCATCCTCTGGTAACCATGGTTGTCTGTACAAAATTTTGTGCCAGTCCATCCAATAGTTGTAAACTTATTTCATTCTGTACCAAAATGGTGGACTGGCTGACCGACCAACGGACAGACCAGCAATATCATCCCTTCCTTAACCATGTCGCTAGCATGACTAAAAAAAACAAATAACTGCCACTGAGATGACATTAACTCACTAAAGTTCCTAAATTAGGTGAACTTGTGTAGTGAAACTATCTCAGAACTGTCTATATTCTTCAGAGGCAGAACCATGTACCATGTCATTTGTTTAAGACTGTCTGAAATTCATTGCATTTCATGAATACTGTACAAATCATGGAAAAAGAAACAGCTTAAGAATAAATGTCTTCATCAGCAGGTCTCTAATGCCCTTATGCTGAATAAATTGCACAGTATCATCTGCAGAAAGTGCAGTGTATCACAAACAAATGCCCCAATGATAGATTGGTGATGGTTTCTGGAATGGCATGAATCCACTGTGGTCTACTGTTAATTCTCAGTTGACAGTAGTATGTCTCGTGACCTGTCTCCACATATGTGGCAAAACGAGCCAACAGCCATTCCTCCAACTGTCTCTGACCTCTGGGGAATGGGAGGAGAGCAGAGAGCCGGCAGCAGCGGCGAAAGTGACGCTAAACGATGGGGACAATCTCTGAGAGTGTGCAAATGTCGCCATGGATCTTCTGGAGGTGTCACACTGTCGGACACATTGTTGGACACGGGCCTGGCTATGAGGGCTCGCCCCAGGGGAGATGAGTGTCCCGAAAGAACGAGGAGAGGAGGAGGAAGGAGGGAAAGACTTTTTGAGCACGTTCATATTTTGCACGGTTAGTTCAACTGGACTCTGGAATGTTCCCTTAATCAGTTTTATTTGCACCAACTAACTGCACCGAGAGGCCTGAAAATGTGTTTATGAAATAGGAAAGCAGTATGATGAGATGAACACTAGAAAAACAGGGCATAATCTAGCATTTCCACTCAACACAAACCAAACAGAAACATACGAATTAGTCAACTTTTCCTCTATGGTTCAGACCAAAGCAAAACTGATGGCGTGTTCAAACTTTTAAAACTCATTAGTCCTGAATCACTCACAGTACAAGCCTGGAGATAAATTCAGCACATCATAAATCCCTTCAGGACGTCCTCTCCATGTGGCCAGTTCCACTCTTTATCAGAGAGCTTCTGGCCGGGAGCAGCAGCTCGATAATGGCCTGGACTGTTTACTGATCCTTGTTGGAAACTAATGCTCACATTAAATTGTTCTCAGGATTTTGTGAGAAAAGTCCATAAGCCGAGGTCGGAGCATATGTGAGTGAGTGCGGATGGGGGATATTTGGCCATCATGAGCAGGAACGTAAATTTTCCAATGTTATTCATGTCCACTTGCAGCATTTGTTTGTTCCTGTAGAGGTTATTGTGAGATTAGAATTTCAAACTACATTGTTTGCTAATTTTCTTCTCTTTTTGATATTGAGGTTATGTATGATGGATTTAATCAAATAGATTGAATTCGCTATAAAAAACAGTACCCGACTGGACCGTAATGCAGCATCTAAAAAGTGTAGTGTTAATAGTATCCCTACAGGATCACACATTTTACTAATGTTCCATTTTTTTATGCATAAAGCTCAAAAACTGTTTTACAGTGGTCATTTTTTAAAACATTTTTATGCCTTTCCATTCCATTGAAGAGATATCCACACTAACGTGCTGCTGCAGAAAAATTACAAATTGTAATGTTTAACATCCTTTTTTTTTAAAACCCGTCCTAATTCGATCGACTGGGTCAGAACGCAGGACATGAACGTGGTGATCTTTAGCTCGAGATCACTCAACAACACCTTTTATGTTTCAGCTGTATTAGTTAGGAGCAGAGACTGTGGACTCACCGCTGATGAGCTTTCCTGCTGTGTCGAGTGTCCCAGCGTCCTCTTGCTTTGTCCAACTCTCACTTTTTGTAATGTTGACTGCAGCCCAGCCTCCATTCTCTCACACACACAGAAACACACACACACACACACACACACACACACACACACACACACACACACACACAAAGTAAACAGAACCTAAATGACACAGTAGCTCTTCATGTGTGTTTTAGCTGGACATGCGAGACCCGGATCAAAGATCTTCTTCTTTTCCTCTAAATGTTCTCTTGCAGGACAAAAATCTGTCAGTGAGGAGAAGAAGTGATTCATAGATATTTAATGGGAATGAATTGGGGAAACATGAAAAACACAGCTGGGGGACAATAGCATTTGAAGGTAATGTGTGTCACCATGTATATCAATGATGGGAAATATATGGGAAATATATAAATAACACAGAAGTACAATAATAATTCCCAGTACGGGGGCCTTTGATTGCAATAGGGATTTGAACTGCCAACCTTTGAGTCACAGAGGGCCCCCTCTCCTCCCCCACTGGTGGAAACTGGAATCATCTCATTAAGAAATTCCCAGTATGAGTGTTTATAAACAGGCTCTTGTTCATCCCTGGTGATGGATGGATGCTCCCTATCACAGGCTCTTCCTGCCAACTCCCCAGTCCGCTTAACAATTTCTCTGCCACTGTTTTACAATCACACACTATAAGACCCTCCACCTCCCAACACACACACACACTTACTGAACCCTTGATATTTTCAGAACATCCCTTGCTTCCTTGGTGGGTGGGCGTTTACTAATTTGAGTGTATGGGATTGCATTATGTTTAATCGTGACAAGAGAGAGAATGTGTGTGCGTGGGTGTTATGAGGGACGGGGGGGGGACTGAGAGGCCAGTGTGAAACTGCTAATGAAGAAAAACAACATGGCTGTCAAGGCCTCCCAGGAGCAGGTCAAACACAGTGGCTGGGGGTTGAGGTCAGTGGGGGCAAATGGTCAAAGGTCAACATCAAGGCCAAAGGCAGGCGTTGACCTCTGCTGGGCTGCAAGAAAGTGGGAGGTGAAGAGAGTAAACTTTAGGGGAGGGAGAGCTCTCTGAGTTTTTTTTTCTCAAGAGGAGCAGTTATATAAAATTCATAAATCCGAGCAAATAACAAACAAACTGGAACACCATTATGACGAAATCAGGCCAATCCTAAATGACTCAATCAAGATTTTACCCAGAGAGATTTGTTTAATGTTTGTAGTGCACTGACCCACCAAACGTAATTAACATTTCTCAAAGTACAAAACGGACTTTTGCTTGAAAATGTGCAAAAATCTTGAAAATGACAATGTGTAAATTAAACAAAGTCGTGAAAAACTGTTTCAAGTCATGTGACTTTTATCACCAGTGCAAACAAAACTAATTAAGTGTTTGTATTTTTAAAAAAAAAGGAAAATAAAACTATGACTACAGTTTAAAAGATATTTAAAATGCACAAAAACATTATTTTTGATTATGGCACTTGATTTAAACATCTATTAAAAGTTGACTAAACACAATTTACAGTTTTGGTTGTTTTTTTTTAAAAAGTTACAAAACATTTCCACTTTTCCAATGTGACATATCACTTCATTTACATATCCCAAAAACAAACGATTAAAAACTGTAAACAAGATCATACAGGGCTTCATGCAGAGGTTGATTTCATAACGGTTCAAGTGTTTGACAACTGAAAAACAAAGGAATAATTTCAGAGAAACATCTGTGAGGTCTGGTCACCCCCACCAGCAGGTTTCTGACATCTCTCAGGAGACCAGGAGGAGTTTCCATCCATGTCCGACACCTGAAACCCTCAATCGTCCCTTTAAAACTGTAATATTAAGAGCAGTTTGAGTCACATCACTGCAGCTGAACCCAAATGAAGAACTTCATCTGTGACTGTAGTTTGCAGATAAAAACACATTGTAAACATTAAAAAAACAGCATAATAAATAAAACTATAAAATTCAACTAAAATGTACAATTTTTTCCATCATGATTTTGTGTTTCAAATGTGATTTTGAGAGTTCATTGGAAACGATTGTCTGCTCTTGTCCCATCAGTACACCCTTAGTGTGTTGGTTTAGCTCCCAATCAGAGGCGTTGTCTCATCGCTGCCGCCGTCGACCTCCACTGGGGCTTTTCGGTAAATTATGAACTGGATGGAGATCTGAACCACGGCGTCAAGGAAATCAACAGAAATCCCAAAAACACTATTAAACAAGTTATTTCTTGTTTGTTTAGTCTGTACAAAAACCAAAGTTTCAGCAACACGCCGTGTGGTTTTACACGCCGTGTGCTGAATTTTTTTTTTTACTTTGCTAAGCACAGTGACTTCCCGGTGACTTCGCTGGTTACCACAGTTAGTTTAAGTAAAGCGTAGTTTAATGCCAAGCCAACCATCCTCTAGCTGTAGCTTCGTAGTTATTGTAGGAGAGTGGTATCAATCTTCTAACTCCTTGCAAAAAAAGCAAATGAGTGCCTTTCCCAAAATGTTGAACTATTCCTTTAATGTCTACTAAGAGGCAGCAAGGTACACAACTTACAGTAGCAGGTGCCGGGTCAATAGCGACCCAATTTTTGCCCTGGGGCCCCCTAATAGGTTAATCCAACCAGTTAGAGGGCCAAACTGATTGTGCCATATGTTCGATGAAGTGTTTCCCTGGTACCACCTGAGAACTAGCCAAGAAAAAACTACAGCCCCTAATCGTCATCAAATGACATGCTTCGGCATCATCTATACAGAATCTTGATTGAAAACAAAGAGGAAAGCAACTTGATACTTAAGGCCACCACTTTTCTAGGGTACAAAGAGGCACATGGCCTCCAGGGACCACTTGCTCAGCTTTTCCAGTCTTGTTTATTTGCTGACAACAAGCCAGATTCCCTGCGAGTGTTTGGACCTTTGATACTGTGTATCATGTTTCCACACACGCAGTCACAAGACCTTAACCCATCTGATGAATTGCCCACTCTTACAGCTCAGCATTTCCTAAAATGTAGCACGTACATGGGATTAAGGAAAGCCTAGAGGCCAGGCAGCAACAGCAGTTGCCATTTAAAAAAAAAATGTGTTTAAAAGGATACAATGACATCTAAACAGAGGGTGCCGAGGCTGCCGATGAGCCAGGGCAGGTGATGGATCAGGTAGCTTTTCTCGCCTTGGCCCTCATCAGGGTTCTTCAGTAGGACACTCAGGCCGTATGTGGTGTTTCCCAGGATTACTAGTGCAAACAGGAAGTAAGATACTCCCTCTGTTGACTTCCTCTTGAACTGTGGGGAGAAATGAAAGGACGGGAGGGGAAGTGGGAATAACAAAAACCTTTTTTTTTTCTTTTTTTCTAAAAGAAATAGAAGATGTTTTACACAGCCACTAACTATTTTCCACCAAACTGATATGTGCAGTGAGATGGGAGATTTCAGAGGCAAAAGCACGCTTCAGGTTGTCAGGGGACTATTTTCACTTGCATTTTCACCTACTTCGTTTTCGCGTACATTGAATTTTGCCTCTTTCCCTTTAGTATACATTTTTCATTTTGTGCAGATTTAAATGTACATCAAAACACAACTTGTAATGCCTTTAAAGCTTTTTTGTCTATAATTACTGTGATCATCATTATTCCACGTGTCATCACAAATCCTCAACTGATCCATATTTAACCATACCTGTCATTTTAAATATGTACATTTGTACATGCCCGACCCAATATAGGACTGTTTTCCACCTCGATACCAAAATATCTGAATTTTAGTGTTTATAACTTGTTGTATTGGATGTAGTTTTACCAACATTAGTGTAATGACAAAAAAGGTGCAATTAGAAAATGAAAGGTGTATGTATAATTTTAAACTTTGCGCTACAAAGTGATGAATAAGTAATATTATCATGATAATACTTATTCTAATTATCATCATTATTGATTGTTATTAGTATCTGCATTATTGTCAGTATCAGTCAATGTCAATCACCTACTGTATGCAGCTGATGATGCTAAAAATTGTATACATTTGTAGCAGAGCCCACTTTCTCATACTCACATTAGTGTACATCTGGGGAAGTCTGGAGCAGAGGTAGAGCACTGACGAAACTGAGCCAATGGAGAAACCAATAATCTCCTTAGGGGTAAAAGCCTGAAGTAACAGAGAGGACACGGACACAACATTAATAGGAAAAAAAGCCATAAATAACTAGTTCACTTCCCTCAGGTCACTAATTAAACAAATGAATAGGACACACCTTGATGGGGACAACATCAGAGGTTGAGAGCAATGCGCGACCTCTGAACCCAGAAGGAATAATTTCCCGCTGGGTGCCTGACCCGGGGAGATGGGCGAGGTTTGTGGCAAAGCCCAGGATACAGGCGACACCCATCACATGCAAAACCCTCCTGCCTGGAGAAGAGACAGCACCTGTGTTTACCATGATTACTGGGAAAGACAACTCAGCACATTCCTCCTGATAAGAGTTACTTTGTCAAAGGTAGGTAGGGGAACAAATGCAACAACAACATGAGACATGTGATGACATCATTACAGGGTACAGGGATTACCCTCTTCCTCTGTCTGGACTATGTCTGATAACACTCATCTCAAAAATAAGCAGTGCCTTGGTAGTAGCTGAATCATTAAAGATTATGGCTGCAGTTTCACCCTTTAGGATAAAATACATGTTTGGGGTTATTCATGTCTACTCCATATGTTAACAAAGGCCCGTGTGAGTAGGATACTAAATGAGGAGCTAGGATGCCAGTAAGACACTGAAACTCACACAGCTACAGGCAAGAGCTTGGTTCTTATATTGGGTATTTTGGAAAGCTGAGTAGTAAAACAAAAATAACAAACCGAAACACTCACTTTCAACCATTCTGTTCCTTATCTTGTAGTATAAGTACATGGCCAGCATCAATAAGTCAGCCACAACGTAATAAATGGCTGTATATGTCTGGATGACAGGGAGAAAGATAAACATAACAAGTCAGAGATGAAGGAAAATTTAGATTAGCCTTTGTCATGGAAAAGCTATTTCTGTCATTTATGTTGTGTGCAATGTAATGCTGAAACAATTAGTCAAGTAATGAATTATTCAATTGACATTAATCATCTTAGTCACTGATCAAAACACAAACAATAATTAGATGGTAATAGCCCTAGAAATATGACAATTTGTTTCTTGTCTTTTGTCATTACATTATAAAACACACACTTGTGTTTCTTTAAGTGAAAAAACAAATACATCATTTCTGGTTTCAATAACTTCTAATGAGCATTTCTCATTGCTTTCGGCATTTTATAGACCAAACAACTGATCAAATACAAGGATTCATAGATAAACCGAAACTAAAACTAATTATTTGTCACCGCCCTACTCTGTGATGGTCAAGACCCTTACACTGAGGAGAACGTCATATCACTAAAAGTCACCTGAAGTGGAAGCTGGTCTGCCAAGGAGGAGCCCACCAGATTGCAGGTGTCACCTCCCAACCAGAGTAGCAGGAACCAGATAGAAAGGGCGCTGTCCATATTCCCATTTTTGCACGAGCTGTAGTACTGTCTGCAACAGAAACAACAAACACAATTATAGACGGCATTTAGATGTTTTTTTTAAAAAAAAAAAAGACATTTCCTCTGAGAGACGCAGGCACCCACACAAACACTTACGGAAGTGAAGAGACCATGAAGCAGAGGATGGACAGGAGGCCTAGGTAGATACTGGCCATATCCCTTGCATCCTGCGCACATTCCCCAAGCCCTTCCCAAACCCATTTAGACCCATTAGGGCACAAAGACGTGAAGTTTCCTTGACTGGTCCAGCCAAAGGCGCCCCGTGTGAGGACTCCATCTGTCCACATATTCTGCTGGAGAGAAAAAGGCCTCTGTAAACATCCAGTTTATAAGAACAACAACAATAATAATAATATCCTTATGCTACATCGTCAGTTCTCATTACATCGCTACATTGTAAACAATGTTTAGAAGACAACATCAAATGAATACGGAAAAAAGTATCTCAATGATATGAGACAGATGTGGAGTTTCAGAGCTTCATCACACTCTCAAAATCAGCCAAAAAAAACTATTAAAACAAGATCACATGTGGACCACAAATCTCGACATTCTCCACATTCTGTTGCTGGTAAATAAAGTGGTGATGTGTGTAGCTGTATTGATACACTGATTAGAAACATACTTTTTTTTCACACGAAGTACGATCAACAGAAACCACAGAACAAATATACCAAATTATGTGTTACACACTTAGCTAGCTAGCAACGAAAACAACAACTACCTAAGAAAAGACAGCTGGACCTCGTCTGTGGCTTGCACATCGCAAACGCGTACAAACTGCCACACTGGAAATAAATAAAGCATCAGATTTTTCTTGCCTGTGTGGCCGCTGACATGCCGGCAAGGTCCTTAGCAGAACGAAAACCTCACGGGGACTCTGGAGAAACAACAAGGAAGCGAGCAATAAACAACACCGACATGTCCTCGTGAGCTGATTGGTCGCTACGCCGAAACGTCACTGCAGGCCTCGTCCAAGTTAGCACGTGACTGGCGGCTCGTGAGCTCCAAATCAAAACCAGTCACGCCTTCAAAATAAAAGTTTAACATCCAAATTGTCTATTAGACATTTTAACACGATGTGAATTTAAGAAGCATAAAAAGGAGTATGGCGAGAAAAAAAAAAACATTTCTCTTCTTGCCTACTAATAGTAAATAACAGACAACGCCAGGCAAGGTAATATTGTTCCATCATAGAGGTACTATAGGGCTGCAACCAACAATTATCTTAATTATGAATACATTTGACAATTATTTTCTTTCGTCATCGACTGATTGCTCGGTCAGTAAAATGTGAGCAAGTAGTGAAAATGCGTTCATTATTTCCTAAGGCCCATGTTTACACATTCAAATTGCTCTTTGTCTAACTCTCAAAAACCCAAACATGTTGAGTTTACGGCCATAAAGAGATAGCGGATATTCACATTTGAGAAGAAACAACTTAAAAAGATTAATCAATCAACAAACCTGTTGTCGGTTAATTATCTGCCCATCAACTTATTGATTAATCAACTAATCATTTCAGCTTTAGTTTACTGATTGGTTTCTGGATGCCTGGGGAAATAATGAAACTGCACTGTATAGTAGGGGTCAATAGGGGCCCCTTTGGAGGTGAAGGCAGCCGTGACATCATGATCATCAGGAAATTATGTGTCGGAAAAAAAAACGACTTTAATTCATCATAGACCTCTCCTAGATATATTCCTGTCCCTCTGAGGTTATATATCGGACAAATCTTTATTCTGCTCCACGCAGTCCAGGATTTACAGTACGTCAGTGAACATATAACACTCGCTGGTGGAGACCCTCACCAGGGCCGTGGAACAAGCTAATGGTATGTGTTGATGTTAATGTTCATTTTCTGTGGAACTCGGCTGTGCCACTCTGATGTTCCAACGCTCACACATTTCACATACTCTCATCACATATCAACAAGCCTTGTTAAACTGGATTATTTCGCTCCACATGATGGTTCAGTCATTAGTCCCGAGGCCTCCTACATTCTTCTACAAGCTTTGCATTTTAGTGTGCTGCCGTGAAAAACAATATGATATCCAGGCCCACAAGGGTTAATCCCATGTAAAACCGGGCTTGTACGCCAAAGTTCTCCCCCAGAGAATTTTGGAGAGGTCGGTGGGACTGGTCTTCTCTTTGTTATATGCAGATGTAACGAGATGCTGTCTCTATCACAATAAAACAGAGGGTACTTTTCGTCATAAAGACGTATCCTAGTTGTTTTCAAGACCAAAAAAAAAAAAAGTTATACTGTCTGTTTTAAATTTGTGGACACATTTCCCCTCGTTATTACTATAGTATAACCAGAGAGAAAACATCCCACCTGGAAAAGACGCTTCTGTCCAACGTCAGACGGTGAAGGAGAAGGAAAAGAGACGGTTTCTTCTCGCTACTTCTGAAATTCCTAAGGGGACGTAAAGTGTGTCAGCTGACAGTCTCACAGACTGGCGACTCAGCACCTCACTGCGCTGATGTCAGCTCGTGCAGTTTTGATTTCACGTTTGCTACAAGTTATGGGTCATCTGTGGTCACGTGCTGCTGCTCCCCGTCAGAGAAGTATTGTGGCAGCTCAACTCTTCGGTCGTCGAACGGCTGCTGTAAGCGTAAACGTCTCGTCCCCGGTTAACGAGCTCTTGCGACGGTTGGAACCCCATTTCCAACGACAGGCTGACAGAACTGGTGAATGTTACTTAGGCCGTGTTTGTTGTGTAGTAGTTAAGCAGTTAAAGTCCCACATCACTGACTACTGACTCATTTCACAGGTGGCCGTGGCGCTTTGCCCCAATTGGCCTTTTTCATGAAAGACATTTGATATGTCACAGCAAGAAAAAGGTGGAGCAGAGGCTACGTTAATGTTATCGGTAACACCTGTACTTTTCCGACTGTAACAAATCAAATGCCTGCTGTGAGAAGGTCATTAAGTGTAACATTTTTACTTATTTTCTATATTTATAATTTGTTTTTTAAAAACATTTTAGAACAGTATAGTAATTTACAGTATTTTGATAATATATACGGTCAGTTCACCCAAATTACAAAAAATATATCTGTCAGTTTTCATAACAATTTATTCAGTAGAAAAATACTAGTGGTAAATTTTATGAAATTTTGTCAATTTTATAAATGTATTATGTATATACATATACATACATACATATATGTGTTTGTGTGTGTGTATATATACATATGCATACATATATATATATATATATATATATATATATATATATATATATATATATATATATATATATATATATATATATACACACATTTATATACATACACAAACATATATACATACATACATATGTATATATATATACACACACACATACGCATACACACATACGTATATATACTCACATATATACACACACACATACACACATACGTATATATACTCACACATATACATATACATACACATACATTTACATACACACATATACATACATATACACACACACACATATACACACATACATATACACACATACATATAAACACATATACACAATGACATATATACATACATACACATACATATACACAAACACATATATACATACATACACATACATATACACAAACACATATATACATACATACACATGCATATACACAAACACATATATACATACATACATACACATGCATAAATATATATACATTTATATATACATACACAAACATATACATACATACATATAAATATGTACATATATACACATATACACACACACACACACACACACATATATATACACACACACACACACACATACATACATGCACACCCACATACATACATATGTACAGTCCATTTCATTTTCAATCCATGAAAGTGAAGTTGTTGGACTCTTGTCCTTCATGCAGTGCATTCAGTTAATTCACGCAAGCACTCACGAGGCAGACAACAGCAGTAGTGCTGCTTTTTCCACAATCCAATATTAAATTTCACAATCAAATGTCTGTTTTTTTACAATTTGATTATATGATGAAATTCAGAATATCCACTGACAGCCTTAATACATACACACCTACACACACACACACACACTTTGTATTTGGGCTACAAACAGAAACCACCACCATTGTGTTTGGGTCAAGGCAGAAATTTTCAAGATGGACATTTCAAAACCTGGTCAAAATAAACCAAAACTGTCTACAAGGCTAGATACTACCATGGGTGTGTGACAACATGTAAGGTGAACTGCTCCTTTAAGGGTTCCCTGGCAAATCAAAACCTACTCCACACCACACATTTTCTTTGATATATTTCAAGAACAGGTTTTATTGATGACGCACCCAAACACCTATACTGTAGGAATACCTTCAGTGGGCTAGATTCTCTTATTTACATAATGTTTCCACAAAGTCATACAAATACTTGGTAGGTTTCATGTCAAAATACAGATATAATACATTAAACAGAACACAGGATTTAATTGTTTTATAAAGCAATTGTCACAACAAATCTACAAATGAAAATGGATGATACAAAAGAAAGGACCATTCATTAACTTAACTACTTCAAAACAAGTCCTACTTCAAAATCTGTACAAGCGAGTTGAGTGTCCATGAAATAAACAGGGAATGGAGTTCTTCTATGTTTCTATCCTCAAGTGTTCTGATCAAGGTGGACTGCTTAGGTAGTTGACAGTATTTCTTTCAAAGGCAAGGATCAGATAAATCAAGAAGCTTGTACAGCAAATCTTGTCCTTTTTGTTTGCTGCATCAAAGAAAAAGAGAAGTGGGGGATGCGAGGAAGACAGTTTTTCACCTCTCTAATTTCTTTTGTGGTTGGTTTTCACTTGATGTGGACCACTTTCTCATCTGTTTTTAATCGTTTGCGTCTGGGCTGTATGAAGTCCTCCTCAGAGTCGTCTGTGTCATCGACCTCCTTCTCCTTTTCCTCTGGGGACTCGGGTTCAGGTGTTTCTGGGAAGTTCTGCCCTGGAAACATCTCCTGCAGCTTCTCCTCAAAATACAGACTCACCGCCTTCCCCGATATCGCCATCTCTGATCCCACCTGCCGGATGAGGAGGAGGAGGTGGGAGGGGAAGAGGGTGAAGAGTGATATGGAAAAAGGTGTGAGGGTACCATAAAGCAGGAGGAATGATTGGGTTTAAGCAAGGAGGATGAAGAGGACAATGAGGAGACAAATTAGATGTGGTTAAGACTCCTGGTGGCAGGGTGGCCCCAGCTCAACCTTGTTGTACAGAGCAGAGATATCCTGCCTCCCTGTCCCACTGTGGCTCCATGAAGCATTTTCACAATTCAGAGTTAAGTGACAAGAGATCAGTAAGACTAGTTTCAAATACTTCCATACAATTTCAGAGAAAAAATAAAGTATGCATTTTTAAAGGCTGTTGAAAGCTTTGATGCCAGTTAGAACAACATTTTTTAATACCACAGAAAAAAGCACTTCTGTAGATGTTACATGAAATGAATCCAACACCCATTGTGATATCAGAGCCAGTACTTTCTTGGTCTTACAAAGCCTGTAACTTCAAGATGAAGTCTGGACTGATACCCAAGTACAGCTGTTTGCTTACAAAATAATGACCTTAAATGGACCAAATACTATGAGATGCTGTGCAAGCTATGATTCATTTTGAGCCTCTCAGATTCTCCTTTCACATACATATACTGTAACTCACATGAATATACTGTACACTTTACTTTCAAACACTTGCATTTTCAGCCTCTCTCTCTGCGTGTGTGCGTCCACGCATGCAAATGCATACTCAGTTGGCAGTTTATTAGGTACATCTAGATAAAACTAACGCAGTCTAATACAATAGCCCTGCATGAAGGTTACAATGTTCAGTTAGTGTTGAAACTGTTATAGAGAGGAGTTGATTCAACTTTTCAACTTTAGGATCATTTTGGAGGCTGGTGATTGTGCTGTTGAATTATACTGAATTATAATAACTGGTATTTCTATTATTTTGTCCACCCCATTTGTATAAATGAGGGTATCTTAAATAACAGAAACAGCTCTGTATATTGCAATACAGCTCAACAGCAGAAACAAACTACATTCTCCAAAATTATCACACAGTTCAATCAACACCTCTCTAAAACAGTTTCAACAAAAACAATACTTTTTAATAATGTTCAGTTTTAATGTACACCAATCAGCCACAAAATTAAAACAAGTTACCGGTTTTAATGTTGTTGCTGATTGGTGTACATTATATAAGAATAATTTTATCAAAATTTTAGACTCTTGTAACCTAACTCAATATGTCAAGCATCTCAATGATTACAAAGGGCCTAAACCTAACCTTGTGCTCTCCCATGGTTTCTGTGTGGAAGATGTGAATTTGGTTGATTTTGCCACCTCTCATCACAAAGCAGTGCTCTTCTGGGTACTGTTCCTCTCTCATGACCCCAAACCCCCCACACTGATCTGCTTCTGCCCCCTAAATTCACTCTGTTTCCCATTTCTGTCAAACTTTTAATGTCTCAAACACATTTTTTAAGTGTCCATTAACACCAGGGCCTCACTGTAAAGCAGCTTTTCAGTGTTTTTAACATCTCCTGCACAAATATTTTAGATCCCATACCTCCTGTCAGATACAAAAGTCGAAATTTTCTTCTATACCACGTTTAAATTAACAAATGAGGGATATAAAAAGACAATTTAGGAAGGCAGAACAAAAATGGAATATAATTAAACATACTGCTTCCCTTGCTTCTCTTAAACATCTTAATTTCCACTTATCAGCTTGCAGTCAAGAAAGCAAGGAACTCTTATTTCTTGCAGCTGATAGCTAAACAGGGCCATAGCCCCAGAACTCTGTGATTGGTCCCCAATTAGCCAGCCAGCTGTATCCTCCCCAAAGAGATGTGAAGAATGTCTTCATTATGTCTATAACAAGATAATGGAGATTCAGCAGCACATTAACACATAATTCAGCTTGATGAGAGCTAAATATTAACTCCTGCCCATCTTCAGCACTAACTCACTTTAGTGAGATCTATCTGTCAACCCTGCAACGCACTGTTGCACTTTCAAAATCATCCACCCGCCCTTCAGACTGCATTGCCACTTGGTTTTTAAAAGCAGTATTTCAAGACGGTTTGTCCGGATATTTTAGCCATAGTTAACTGGTCTCTGTCTACTGGCATTTTTCCCACTTTCCCATTTTAGAAATGCCACCGTTTACCCCCTCTTGAAGAAGCCCTCTCTAGAGCCTTCGGTTTTAAGTAATTTTAGACAACCGATTTCTTTTATGAACAATCATTTCAACTGTTTTTCACTCTCTGCATAGCACCGAGAATGCTCTTGTCACGGTCCCAAATGATGTGCCGCTTGTTCTCCATTTTAATTCTCCTTGCCCTCAGCTCAGCTTTTGACACAGAGGAACACAATGTATAGGCTGGACTCAGACAACAGGAGTTTTAAAAACCTAACCGATTTTGACGTTGGGTTGCATCACACACACAAGGAGAAACGTCCACCTTTTCTCTGATCTCAAACATGCACGCACTACAGTATTTGAAAATAATGGTGCATTACACACTACAGGATATTATTAAGATTATGGTGCCAGAGTGAGCCATCAGGGAGAAATGCACCACCTCACCTGATCTCATGAGGAAGCAAATGTAAACACAATGGAAACTGTGATGCAACAACTTGCTGTAATGTTAGTGATACTTTACAGTGAGAAAAAACAAAAGCAGAAGTCTAAGTGAGTCTGGATGAGAAAATGGTTGGGGAGACATGCTCAACGCGGGTTGCCTCTTCTTCAGCGAGAACTGGAGGTGAGATTTTAACTGTCATGTTTAATATTTGCCAATAGTAGTATGTTAGCTAACGTTAAACTCAAGGGCTGGAATGTTTACCACTGCTCAGCAACTCCGTCAGCTGCTTTGGACCGATGTAATCATAATAGTAATTGTCCGATTTTAACTCCTAAATATCAAACATGTTTAATATTAATTGGAGAGGCCTTGATGAGTCTGCAAGCAGTCTGGGAGGTTTGAGACTGGATCTGTAAACCCCTCACATTACCAGATAATCTGGGTCTAACATCATTACTGACCAAGGTCCCAGACCAGATTTCTCCTCCAATTGTCAGGAGGGGTGAATCGGGTTTAAATCGACTGAAAACTCCTGTAGTCTGAGCCCATCTTTATACAGCCGTCGGAAAAACTATGTTGGCATCAGTGATGTGGCTCTGAATTGATTCATCTTGTATCTGTCTAACAAGTCCTTCTCCGTAATGCTTTATGCTTCTCGCTAGTCCTGGGGTAAATCATGCGTAGACAGAATATTGATTGCCATTGCTACACAGACATTACACATTCGTTATGTCCCGATAAAGTCATCTATTATGCCTTGCCTCGATGGAACAATGGACTGGATGTCCAATAATTTCCTACAGTTGAATGACTCCAAATCAGAAAATTAAAATTACACAACCTGGCCCCAGCACTAGGAGCATTAACAGTCTCATCTAGCCATCTATTAATGTTGTTTAAAAAAAAAAAAAAAGAGGCCTGGTGTTATTTTCAACTCAGAGTTGTCCTTTGACAGTAAGGTGACTACAGCTGTTCAACCCTGCTTTAACCAAGATCTGGTCATTCCTCTCATCTGCAGATCTAGAAAAGGTCATCCATGTTTTTATCTCCTCCAGACTGGACTATTGCAACCCTCTTTATTCTGGTATCAGCAGGTGGAGCGTCTAAAGACTACAGTCGATACAAAAGCTGCAGCCAGGCTTGCAACCACATCACAGCGGGTCCTTGCTGCCCTTCACTGGTTACCTGTGGGTTTTAGAATTGGTTTTAAGATTTTACTAATTGTATTTAAAGACTTAAATGGTCAGGCTCCTGCTTATACCTGCTATCTGGTAACTCCCTATGAGCCTGATTGCTGATTGAGAGCCTCTGGACAACTAAGCACGTTTTATTGCAGGACTATTGCACTAGCCTATATTAGTTTTAGCTAGATGTACCTAATAAACTGCCAGCTGAGTATATATTTACACACACACACGCACACACACAATATATAGTCTCTGCTTCTTTATTTTTACTCTCACATCACTATTTATTCTCATTTTATATACATAGATCTGAAAGTGAAAATTAATATGAATATATGTGAGAGGCCCAGAATTATGGTTTGCACAGCCACTAATACAATACAAAACATATCTGCTTCAAATTTTGCATCTTCGAATCAGCTGTTCATGTGGTCACACAGTAACACTGAATGGACTGGATTCAGGACTACTGAAGTAAATTTAACCAAATAAGAATGGAGAAATTTTTAGACTTTTCAGGACCTCCAGACACCAAACAGTATGATAATAGTCTATCATACTGTTTTACCACCTTTTCTTTAAGATTAAACAGAAAGAAATCTAATCCAGTTTTCAGCCTTTTTATGCATACTTTTTATAGTTTGAAACTGTATGACTGCCCAAATCTGTTGTTCATGAATTCTCTATTCTCTCTAAGGTGAAAGGCAAAAACACTTTTTGAAGCCTCAGTGGCGGGGGACAGGACATCTGTGCTCTATTTGAAACGGCTTACCTGTGTATTAATCTGTTTCTCCTCATCATAAACCTGGATTATTCGAGACATCTAAAAGGGGCAATAACATTACAACAAAGACAGTGAAGCAGCAGGGGGAAGAAAAGAGTTCACAGCACAGGCAGGTTAGATAATAACAGATTAGAAATCTGCTTACGGCCAACTGTGCTCAAGCCTAAACGGTGTGCATCACCAAGTCGTTACTGCAGAAATTAACAGCAAGTGAGGTCCATAAAGTTACATAGGCTTTGGGAAAGTAGAGGGTATGTGTGATAATTTTACTTAATCCAGAGTTTTATATCTAGATCTATCTCATTCGTTTTTCTGCAGCCCATTTTCTATATCACCATCTCTATGGTGGACACATTTTCTGTTTTACCACATGTCCGGTCCTACAAGTCTGTCTTTGATGTTTCTTCACTACTTATGTATAAAGAAATTCATTATTTATTGATCTATATGTTGATATTAAGAGTAAGAATATTGTCTTTACAAGTGATATAATTACAGGAATGGATCAGTCATACATTATGTAACTATAGCTGACTGAAAATAGTTTATTCATTTAACAAGTGGTTTTAGTACTGCTACTCTCCAAACCTCTCCATCTTTACTTCTAATAGCCTTTGAGCTATTAGAAGTAAAGATGCAGTTGTGGTTTAAAGGGTGATTTTTCTTCACAGGGATAGCATTCAACAGGACAGCTTTTCTTAGTTAATAGTCTACATTTTGTGGGTACCTTTCTCTACCTTTCTCACATTTAGAAAATTGAGATTTTTGTTTTGTTTAGCCAGTAAGCTCTACTGGAATATAAGGATTGTAAGGATCCTTAAAATATGCACGTATACCTGAAACTGCCACTTTTTGTTATCAAGAAACTGATTCTTTAGTTATACAAATGCAACTTATTGTAGTAACAATCTTGAAAATCTAGACTTTTACATGTCTTGCCATGGGTGGTGCCTTATGTTACCACTTGAGTAATCACGAGTAATTACTCATCAATTAATGACTTACTACTTACTTTAAGTTTTGAGTAATCTAATTACATTACAATGATGATGTCCCTGTGAAATGCCTTTCACTATCTTTACTCATGCAAACTACATTGAAAGTATGTATTGATCACTAACAACATCCCTCTTAAAATGGGGTCTCTGCTTGCTGTTAATTTTGGTTACATAACAATAACAGATGTATAGTGGGGTCATCCTGTGAGGCTCTTAGCCTTTACGATCACTATTAGCCAAAAGAAGTGGTGTCTCTGAGTTATCATTCCAGACATTGTTCACATCTTGATATAATAAAAGCTCCCCCGTGTGGTTGTAAAATATAAGACATGAACATATACAGTGTACAAACTGCGTTCCAGTATAGAGAGAGGGTACATGATGTAATAAGCAATTTAACTGATACCCAGAAAAGCATCCCTATGTAAAGAGGCAACAAAAATAATACATCCATTATACGTGAAAATACATTATTCCTCCGAAAAAAGAATATGTTTAAAGATGAAACATAACAATCAAGTGACCACAGCCATTAAAAACACAAACTCGTGATTTATCACTGTGATGCTTAAAGTGTTAACAGGGTTCAGACATTGCTCCTACAGCCAGGGTGAAGAGAGCACAGCAGCGGCTTTACACTCCATCCTCCAACAGCCAGTGTTAGTAATTGTACAAAACTACGCACAATGCAGGCCGTAAGCACCACTTCCTTTTCCAATATAAGGCTGCGTTTTTGCATTAAGGTTAGACTAATATATTGGTTTGCCAACTCTGGTCTTATTGAAGAGAAACATAATACCTAACAATGACATATAAATATTGTTTCATTTATTCATTGTATTGTTCACTTATGTTTTTGTCAATAAATGATTCATTTAAGGCCTAATGTATTAGTCTCTGACGTTTGAGTATGAAAATGGTCAAATGATTCAGTCTATGCCTTTGAATATGCTGGTGGCAGTTTAAACTTCAACCCATACCAGTCTAACCCTTGTCTGCATGCACACACACAAGCAGATGCCATTCCCCAAAGCAGGCAAAAGACTCATGCTGCTCACCTCATTGTACTTTGCACAGTTTTTGAACACCAGGCGCATATCGGACACAAATTCCTGGGTGGACTGGTAGTACTGGGAGCTGCGTAACTGCAACTTTTTCTTTACTTTCTTCAGGTCCATGGGCTGCTTGATAATCTTGTAGTAATTGGGCACCTGGGTTAGACAAAAGTGGGTTAGACAACATCTCTAACTATTTCAGAGGATGGCGAAAAGTTTCTATTTGCTGTGAACATGAGAGATGGAGAACGGAGTGGCTTGCAGTTTTGTCAGAGTTAACAGAAACATAGAAACCAGAGATCGACTCCATAATAAGTGGAACGGAAGTTTATGTTTTGAGAAACCTGGGAAATATTATAACTTTTTTGTGCTTTTTGGGATTGTTTTTGACATATGGTGGTATGCATTACTCACAGGGGGTAAAAAAGATTGACGGATATTAAATCTGACTGGGGGTCTAGTGTTGAAAGTTTTCTCAGACAGCTGGTATCTGTTTAGACCAAAATGAGCTGCAGCATACAGTCCCCTATAAACAAAAGCATTTCACGCTACAACATGCACTTAAACAATGTCACCGTCCACAACAAAAAACTCATTGATCTTCCACTGATTAATTCTCATGTCAAGTCTGTCTGCATGTCTTTGTTATAGGCTATTGTATATTACTTGTGGAGAATCATGATTTTCAAGCCTGCTGTGGTGCAGAGTGATGAACACTGGCGTACATCAAAGTAATTCTGAGGTACTAAGAGGTCTGACCAGAGATCTGAGCAGTGTTTAGAAAATCATATTTTTATACAGTGTAGTGGATGTTACGTTCTGTGGCATGTTGTTTTATTATATGAAATGCTTTTAATACTGAGACTCATTTTGGACTCCCGCTCAGAGCTTATACCCACACATCAGTGCAACAACCTTTGAGTAACTCACATAAACCACATATCAAAAAGATCTAAAATATCCCAAAAGGCTTAAATTATAAACCAAAATGTACAATTGCTAATCATTGTGGGACCCTGAGTTCAACGGCTATGGTTTTTGTTGTCTATAGTGGCTGACAATCTGAATCTATCTTCCTAGTGGTAGCTTTAGCTCTTATAGTTTTTGAGATCCTAATTGGTCATTTTAGAGCAGGAGAACAGAAATAAGGGGAAAAATGACCTGAGCAGACCCACGAGGGTTTCTAGCATCAGCAGTGATTGGTGACCCCTAAATACTGATTTATTTTTAAGACCGTTTTTTTTTTGGCAATTTTGCTCTTTTGACAGTAGAGACAAAAAAGAAAAGTGAGGAGAGACTAAGGGGTAAGACATGTAAAAAAAAAAGGCCCCCAGGCATAAATGAACTAGGACTGGTGCGGCCACATGACCTGTGCCCCAGACCACGAGGCCACAGGGACACCCTCCTAAACAGTAACTTAAAATAAGAATGTGTTACTGTGTTGTACTAACGGAGCATGGCAAAAACTAAAAGGGTCAATAACAGAGCATGTATTCTTAAAAGACAAAAAAAGCTCAACAACAAAAATTTTCCATTTCCATTTTCCAATTGCCCCAAACATGTTGAAAATACTGCGGTTATAAAAAAAAAACACTTGAACTTCTATGAAATTAGGTTAATTTGTACAGCTCTCCATCAAAAGCAGGTCTCGAAGATTTTGAGTTCATAAAATAAAGGAGCCTACCAAGAGCTAACTGAAAAATTATTAATCACAGAAATAAATTATACATTATGCAATAAAATAAAACGGAAAAATATCAGCACACAGGTCATTAATTAGGTCCTGCCAGCTTCATCAGTATGTTTTAATATTACTAGTTTGCAAAAAGTATAACATATTCTTTGCATTTTAACCAAAACTTACTGTTGGTTCCACAATAAATTAAACAGGCATTTGTTTTTGCTTTGGTATCCCGAGGGGCAACCATGTCTATTTCAAACATCTCTCTGACTCTTGGTCCAATCCGTTTGAGCAGAACAACAGAGACGAGAGAGGACTAAAAAAAAAAAAAAAAACTAAAAAAAAAAAACTAAGGAGTAATGATGAAACTTTGCCACCACTAGACAAACAGGAGAAAGGGAAAACTTCATGAGATCAGGAATTAGGAAGTGACTGACCATCAGGTAGTAGAACTGGCTGAACTGTGCTTGTGTGTGTGTGTGTGTGTGTGTGTGTGTGTGTGTGTCTGTGTGTGTCTGTGAGATGAAGACCCACTTACAGAGCTGGGAACAGGTTCCCTAAAGCCCACGCTGAGCTCATGACAGAAGATGTACAGCAGGAGGCGTTCGCATCTCTGCACAGAGAGAGAGAAAGAGAGAAAATCAGCTGCCGCATACTAATCACAGAGAGGTACTCTGAGGACAAAGTGGATGTACTGACCCTTTGGTCCTCGGGATTCAGGGCCTGCTCTCCCTTAATTTTCCTGCTGTCGTCACAATACTCTATCTCAGGGTCGGTCACACTCCGGCAAAAAGTACAGAGGAAGTCACCCCTAAGACGCAAAAATCAAACCGAGGACATTGTGTTACCATCTCATTTTGTTTAGACTTTAACTTGCGTTGTCAATTAACTGCGGCCAAAGCCAAATGTTTCGAGAACACCCAGGAATTTCAGGATATTAATAAAATGGAGTGGTGTATTTGGACATTATGTTTAGGCTGACATATCTTTTTGCTAGTAGGGGGTCTCTTACTACAGATAAGGCATCAACTTTGTCAATGTTTAAAACATGTTCTGGTTTTACTAATGCTTCTGTGCCATTCTGCATGTCTGTTCTCTTTTTTAACTGTGTTGTTCTGCTTGTGTGCATTAGTATGTTTTAGTTCCGTAAATATTACTGTTATTAATACTCGGTACATCACTTAAAAAAATAAAAACCCTACTGGTCATATTCTAATAAACTTGGATGTGTGTGACTTTAACAAGAATGCTGTAGTAGTGTGCTAAAGCAGATGACAACACCAAAAAAAAAAAAAAAAAAAATCACCTATACTGACCACTTACTTAGGGAAGATTTTTATGGTGGGTACATGGCATTTCATGTGAAACACTTTGGGACAGCGGTCACAGCACAGCAGGTCACCACCGTTGATACAAACGGCACACCAGTCTTCATTGGGGTCATCCTCTTTCCCACCAGGATTGCCTGTTGCAGCAGATGTCCCACTCTCTTTAGCCTCTGTCCCCTTGTCTAAGTTTCCATTAGTGAGCGGAGGACCTGTCGTGCTGATGCTGTTCTCGGTGGACGACGAGGTAGTGGAGGTCATAGTGGTAGCGGAAGAAGATGATGTGGCTGCACTGGAGCCATTTAATCCAGAACAAGGTGTTTCAGACTGGGGTTCTGTTTTAATGCGCTCCCCTAGAGACTTGAGGGCATCTTGGACTATGACCCCTAATGCAGGGAGGGGGCTGTTCTCAGGACTGCTCATCTGGGGAAAACACACACAATTTGGCCAATGTTAGAAATTATTAGGCATATGTTTTTTTTGCATATTTTAAAATTGGCCATTTGTCTGTTTTGGGTATCATAAATAACTGAACATTGTTTTCAAAAATGTCATCATAGTTAGTTGAATATGCACTTGATGAGATACTTTTACTACACTCTCAAAATTGGTCGTCCTGCACTTGTGAACTTTCTCTCCATGATGTTCAATATTAGCTGTTAGAAGGACACTCCTTGTGACAGGGTGAGTCATATCATGATGTAAGCTGACTACAAGCACAATTCAGTACAGACAACCAGCTGCTACCAAGTATGGCAGATCAGTGCAGGATGACGTTATCACGTTCCCAGACCCTACGGTCTGTTTTAAAACTACTGGATGAAGAACTGTATTCATACCATGCAGGCACTCCTCCCGGCATCTTTCCCGCGCTCTGTCTTCAGAGAAGAAGCTGGACAGCTGTAGCTATCGTCTGTACCTGGCTCCTGCTTCACCCTCACCTGCTCCACCGCAGCTGCACTTCCTGGCCCCGCCCTCCCTGCAGAGCTACAGCTTAAATAGACACAAAAACAAATCGTGGAGAACATTACTGCAGTTGTTTAAACTCATTAACAACATCAAACCAATTAACTGCCTTAATATGACTCTACTCGTTTAGTTCAGTAAGACTGCAAAGGGGTCATAACTGTAGTGACTTCTGTCCCTATGTCGAGAACAGGATAAACATACAGTGTTTGCTTGTTTTATTTAGTCCATTTGCTTCAGAATGAATAATGGACCGACAAAGTATTAATGTTTAACAATGTGAAGTAAGGCAAAACTATCTTGACACATATTTACAGGGGGCTTGGTGATCTGTGACAAATTCTTAAGTATTGTTATTGGGTTATCAGGTTGCTGTTTAAAAATAGGCAACTAAATCTTCTTTCTTAAGGTCAGGGAAAGATTGCAGTAGTTGTGAACTAATAAAATGCCAATTTCTAGTACCAGAAGAGAGGCATCGCGCTTTGATGGCCACCTGCTGTCATTAACACAGATGTTAATTTTCAAGTACTTGGTTTAAGCAGCAATATAGAAGGGGTCAAACCAAACTGTCTAAATACACACATGGAAGGACCTCATCGCCATCCTGCTGTCTAAATGTCGGCTCCTGTTGTTTCTGAGCATCTAGTTTGAGCCAGTCCCATCTGTATTAACTGGTTAATATTTTAAACGACACTGATCGTGTTCCTGTGATCAATAAAATTTTAAGCAGTGTCACTCGACAGTGTGCATTTTCCCTCAACCTCTGCATTGGCCATTGCCACTTTCAATTCAGTGGGTATGGCATAAAGACACAAGGTGTTTGTCATCACCCACTTTTCTCTTGTTGCTTCTCGTTCTATCACTGTATTTGTTTTCACTAAATTCCCCTACCTAGTTTTAACTTGGGAGGCAAATGTTTGAACAATGTATTGTGGGCTGGGGTAAGACAGACATGAGAGACAGAACATGGCCGAACAAAAACATATATGATCTTTAAGCAAGCACATGTATTTGCAATGATATGTCATGCAGGTCATGTCTTTAACTTCTATTGCAGTCCATATACAGTTCCAGTGACATGCACTTTGACATCAACATTGCTGCATTAATGCTTAAGGACACAAAGCATTCTGCAACATCAAGGTAGTCAAATGAA
Source organism: Xiphias gladius (assembly GCF_016859285.1). Lineage (NCBI taxonomy): Eukaryota > Metazoa > Chordata > Actinopteri > Istiophoriformes > Xiphiidae > Xiphias > Xiphias gladius. The sequence continues at coordinate 7,457,487 of NC_053417.1, forward strand.
ACCAGCATTAAATCAGTTAACGTGGTCTCTGCTGTGTTAATATTTTCTATGAACTTTAACAGGGTGTTTTGCCACTAAAATACCTTCTTATATTCTTACCTGCCTCTGCTGCCTGTGCTGGACGTGCTCGAAGGTCGCGCTGGTGTGTGCGCATTGGACAGACCTGCAGACAGAGATGAGACAGAAAACATGATACAGCAGCAGTGATCACTTCTTATTGTACAAGTACAGGAAAGTTTCATTTCCTCTGGTGAACATAAAAATGTACACAGTATTTAGAAAGGAAATACTGGCAACACTGGCAATATTTTACACTATGTCATTTTATAACTTTGTAATGACATATGTCCTGATATGGAGATACGGTAATTTTCTAAACTAAATTTAGGAATGGCTCATACATTAAAGTATTTTGTTTATATTTAAAAAGTCACAATTTACAGTAAAAGCCAATTACTATGGAGAGTGTTGACAGTCAGAGCTAATGTTTTGGCGAGATTAAGCCCAGTACCTGAATCGCTAAAGTCTGTGATGTAAAGAATGAAAATAACACTAAAACAGAAAGCTTTGGTAGATGTGAATGGGAGTCCCTCTCCCTGATCATGTGTTTACCTGAAGATCCAGGCGAGTGTGTGGACAGTCCAGGTGACGGATTCATGTCTACTGAGCCCAGCTGATGCTGCGTGCTGGCTGTGATGTAGCGAGACAGGAGGTGTCCAAGGTTGCTAGAACCTGCATCTTCCAGCTAGTGATGCCAGAAAAGCAAAGTGACGGGGAAAATATCAAAATTGACTCTAGTCAAAAAGGTGTGTGTATCTCTCTCTAAATATTATATATATATATATATATATATATATATATATATATATATATATATATATACACACACACACACACACACACACACACACACACACACACACACACACACACACACACACACACACACACACACACACACACAAATATATATATAAGCATTTACACACACATCAAAAAAACAAATATATACACACACACACACACACACACACACACATGTATAAGTAGATGAATGATTAGATAAAGTAAATTAGAAAATATAGTGAATATGTATATTCACCATATTTTCTTTCATTTTTCTTTAATTCATCTGCATTGAGTATATGTTACAATAATTTTTCAATTAATTCTTCTCATCTCAAAATGTTCAGTTGTACATTATAACATGAGGACTAATTTATGTGATATTTCTAATTGAAACATTTACATTAGATATTTCTTTTTAAAAAAAAATACTCTTTAAATGTCTATCTTTCATTGACACTTAAAGATTAATTTAGCCTAAGAAATACTAAAACTGGTAGATGAAGAGTCCTGGTTGAAACAATGTTAGAATGTGCGCACCTGAATGGGCGGGATCTCAGGTAGGCAGGGCAGGTTCTCAGGGTTGGTAACAGAGGGGATGAGCTCGATAGGACCTATGATGGGGCTGGCAGGGCCGCGGTGAGCATGGGCACCGGCCATACTGGCACTGGTGGGACTTGTGGGGTTGGCATTATGGAGGGACGCCACCGGGAAAGGGCCTGCGTGCCCTGGGTTGGAATGCTGCACAGAAAAAGAGAAAGGGGGTTGTGGGGAGAGAGGACCATAGGAAGTAGGGAAGGAAGGACAAAGACAGGAGGGAGGACAGGGAAAAAAGACAGACGACAGGAAAAATGAGAAAGGTCACTCAATCGGTTTAAAAAAAAAAAAAAAAAAAAAAAAAAAAAAAATCCTTGTTGTGCAAACAACATGGTTGCATGATCATGCATTTGAGTAATAACACATGCTGCACACGACAGACAAATGACAAAGTAGGAAAAAGGTGCCAAACCCCTGATTGTAGTAAGAAACGAAACCTTTGGTGGCTCATCTCAGATTCTATAGACATCTGGACACAAAGAAAAAGGGGCTGGATATAGTGGAGGTTTTTTTTTTAACTAGTCTTACATGCAGGCAGTGAATGCACATTTTCATACTTTACACATTACTTGACTTGAGAAAATAACCAGATTTATATGAATAGATACATTGGTGAGGAAGTGAATGAGGAAACAGTACATCTGGACCCTTCTCATAAAACTCATGGGAAACAGGTCTTTTAATGTTAAACAACTCTGTTTCAGTTGGCTTGTCTGCATCTTCTGTATGGAAGTTCAGGTTTTCCAGTATTTAAATTAAGCCATTTAATCAAATTTAAATTTCAATCTCCATTTGTGTGCACAAAATTGAGATTAAAAAAAAAAAATCCAGTTTTCAGTAGAAGTATAACACTGGCATAATTATAATGAAACTGAATAAAACCTGTACCCATTGTTGCAGGCTCCGTTTTTGTTTCCACTGTTATCCACCAACATTGGGGACAAGTTCCATGAACTCAGGAGGAAATACTATATGCAAGTTCCAGGTACTTTCAGGGATGGCCAGCACTGCTGTCTATCACAACTGATCAAGTAGATGTGTAATCACATCACAACAAGTGTGTCTACGTCAAACAGCATGTCTGGCATCTGGCAGAAATGGAGATAAAACACAACAACAGTGCAAAGTGGTTCAACACACTGTGCTCTGTTGTAGGCCACCAACTAGCTTGGAAAACATTATCAGTTACTTGGACTTGTGTTTTTGGGCACCTGGTGACTATAAGTCCAACATTCGCTCTCTTTTAGCTAAGTTTTTATCTACACCAACGAATTAGATATCTGGCTCTTCACCTGCTGAATACTCCATTGTGTTCACCAGCAAGTTGTGAACTTTTTCTGTCTGCCATTTGGTGCTGAGCAGAGCAGGTAGTGTGTTTTTTTAAAGAGCTGTTTCTCTGAAAAGAACTACCTGCTGAGGCTGATAACAGTGTGACTGGACTGGTTAGAGACACCCAAAACAGAAGTGGCAGTCTGAACAGCTAAACAATTAGTTGAAACTTTCTAAAAAGCTCTACAAAGCTGCGGGGAGCTGCAGATCAGCCGAAAATAATCAGGTAATCATTTCCTGTCGGTTCATCACTATGAACGGCCCCTGTAAACATTATTACACTGTTTTCACATTGTCATTTGACATATTGTTATCATAAAAATATCAATTATAGCCACTTTAAGTACCTGTAGTGGAAAAGGACTATTACTAGCAGAAATTAACCAATCAAAGGACACAGTTATCCTGCTTAGGTGTCTGGCCAAGGTCAACACATCTGCAAAGGTTAAGGGAATTTTGACTAAAAATAAAAAATCACAGTGTGGTAGTCTGGTTGCAGATTGGGCTTATGTTTTTACCCTTGGAGGCTTTCTTTGGGCTATTTTGTGTCCGGTTGAATAATATCTAATGCAAATGAAAATGCCAAATCCATTCCACATTCACTTTCATTGCGGTCATGGTAGGGTTACACTTGGAAGTAACCTGAAATGGTTTTGTCAATGGAGTTTTCAACTTAATTTGGTCAGTAATAGTATATTTTCAGGCATTCAAATGGAAATTAGATTTTACCATTTATATCATGCACACAAAAATAGCTAATGAAATTTCACTTTGATTAAATTATTCTATTTTAATACTGGCAGCTCTGAACTCAGTACTTTGGAAAGTCAAGATGGATGGCAGTGCCACCAACCTTTTTAAGCATATACAATAAATATACACATTTCACAAATGGTCATCCATAGTGTTTTTTCGCTTAAACACATAAAATAAAGAGACATTTTTTATAAGGATCTCTTAAATCAAAAATAAACTGGTCAGTGCTCTCTGGTGGAGTATTTAATGGCCTCAGCAATATATTTGGCTTTTCTGTACTGCTGTCTCACGTTACTTAGCAGCTGACATACACACTTATACCAAATATCTGTGATAAGTTAAAATCGGCCAATATATCTGCCCGGCTGTAATAAGAAATCCACCAAAGAATCATATTCTACACAAACTGTGCTGGAGAAGCAAAACCACAATCATATCCACAAACAGCCAGGCCGTCCTCGAATTTCTACAAGACTTATAGATGCAAAAAAGCCAAATGAACTTCACTCAATGCCTGTTAGTAAATTTTTTTCTTTTTTTTTTTTTGCATTAGGATGCAAAAACAAAGTACTTCATATACTATATATTTCTTTCTTGAGTAAGCTCTTTGGCTGCTTCAGACCAGGCTCAACCGGTGTATCTATACAGCAACTGCTATCACACTAGAACTGACATTTTGGGTTAAACAACCTTTTAACACATTTGCGCAGTTTCAGTTTACAATTAGCACAACAAATATGTTATACACACACACAAAAAAACATCCCTTATAAACCAGTCACAATATACTGTAAAATACCAAAATTACATTAGTTCCATACAGTGGAACCAGTGTGGTTGTACTCACCTGTCTCTGTAGTTGAGGCTGCATCATTGGGGGATACTGCTGTCCATTAAGTCTCGGTTGAGCCGTGGGCATTCGGCCCTGTGGTGGACCTGGTAGACGCATGTGGTGTGAGGAAGGGTAGATGGGAGGACCTGGGCCACCGTTCATCCCCCCAGGCCCTCTTGGTAGCTGCTGCATACTGATGAGCCTTGGAGGCTGGTCAAAATTGTACATACATAGAAATAATCAGTGTGTGAAAATTAGATCACTGGATAAACAAGACCAGGGTCATGCAAACACAGGAACAAAATATACAATTAAGTCTATTTATTGGTTTGTCAATCTAAAAAACAAACGGAGAACTTGTACTACCAATTCATCATGTATTTAGTTAAAGTTCACTAAATAATGTAAACTGGATATTTTGGGGCTTTTGACTATTCAATAATCTAAGAGATCACGTTTGATTGTATAAATAGAATAAAAAAAATAAATAAATAAGATGCTGCCTGGAAGGTATGAGATCAATCTAAAAACCACATGCTTTGGAAAATAATTTACAGCAATGTTAAGCAAACATTTCATAGGTAATAGCCTGAAAAATGCTAAATTACTGGTATGAACCTCTAAGTAAAATAAAAAAAAACAGAAAATAGAAAATGGGGCACATACCCATTTAAAAACTACCAGTAATATCTAAATGTACATATGTTCCAAGTGTGTGTTCATTGTGGATTAAGTGGTTGAATGACAGGAAGTCTGTCACCAAATCCTCTCACTGCTCCCTTATTAATAATTCTAATCTTGTATAGACAGTCCTCCATCTGGTAAAGCTCTCAGAGGCCTGGAGAAAAATCTCATCCAAACTAAATGAACAGATAAACAAAAATCTTTGGAAATCAAGACCAACAATAACAACAATAAGGATAATAATAGATAACTTGATGAGTCACTGGGTTATTGATTGGAGCACATATTACAGCTCTCTTCCACAGTGGTACCTTGATGACTGTTTTCAGTACCTGCTGCTGAACCATGGGTGGACCGGCCGGTCTGGCATGCTGCTGGGACATTTGGGAGGCGATGCGCATCTGTTGCTGGATCTGCTGCTGGTGCTGCTGCTGTTGTTGCTGCTGCTTCTGCTGTGCATAGGCTGCCTGCTGCTGCATGTGCTGGAGCCTGAGCTGGGCCAGGTTGATCTGTCCTGGGTGTTTGCCAGGATGACCCTGGCCTGGTGAAATAGGCGGTCCACCTACCATCACATTGGGCGGTTGCGCAGGTGGAGGTGGTTTCTCGATTACCAAATTACCTACAGTTAGAAGAAGAGGGTTGAAAATAAGCATAAATTAAAGAAATGCTCATGCTAGAGACGAGTGTGAAATATACCTTGATTTTATTCATACACGGCAGGGACGAGGCACATTAATCAACTGTTTAATGTTTAATTTTCACTTAATGTATCATGTAGAAGTAAGCATACAAAGATTATAAAAATATCAGATTAAAGACATTTTAATGGCAAACTAAGACTGTTCTCACACTTAATCGTGATTAAAATAAGTTAGTTAGAAACTGAAAGTTAATATTTAATACTAAGGAATATTGACCAATGACTACTAAAAAAGTAAATGTTCCCTCGCACCTAGATTCACCACATTTTTGGCCCAGAAGGTGGGGTCACAGAAGAAACGCACAACTCCGTTGGCCTGAGGCGCTGGCTCAAGTCTAGCCTTGAAGAGCTGGCGAAGCTGGAACAGGATCTAAACACACATACACAGACAGATAAATGTTCTTCCGTCAGTAAGCCTGGCAATAACAGAGCAACAAAAAGCCCATTTATCAACATGGCCTTTAGAAAGCATTACTCCACAATCCCAAAATAAAGTTATCTCAGTTATCTAATTTGCTGACTGTCTTGTGGTAAGCAGTCAAATCCACGTGTCAGAATTATTGCTTGTTTGAGCCAAAAAAGAGAGAGAGAGAAAAAAATCTCATCCACTTAATGTGTGGAAAAAAGATGGTTCAGCAACATCACCAATAAATCTAGAAAAGGCTGGGCCAGCAGTATACTCCAAACAAAATGCTGTGTTCTTAGACTGCTAGTGAATACAGACTTACAGTGCAGGAAAATACCAGCTACCACCCTACATCTCACAGATACATCACAAGTTTATATTGGAAGCAGATACAAACTCAATCATTCCTCAAAACAAGAATTAAACACTAAAACAAATAAATAAATTTGTGGTCCAATACTAGCCAAATGCAGCGCTTCTTTGGTTGCAAACCAGTCACTTTGTGTCTGTGTTGTAAATTCAGTTTTGTTCTGAGAATACTGCCGGCTTTAGCCTCTCAAACTGCTGAACATTTGGAGGTCATGAGAAACATACCAGCCTCTTGCTGTAGAGCAGGGCTGTGCTGCTGCCAGTAGTGATGGCCCAGTGGCAGAAGTTGAGCACGTGGTGGATCTGTTGGGCCAGCTGGGTGGTATCCTTATGCTGAGCCACAAGCCTCATACTGCGCTCTTTGGTCACGCTCTACACAGAAAGGGAGATTATTTTGATTAACAGAGTGCTACTGAAAGAGCCTGAACACCCAAGTTAAATGCATGAGATTTGAACGAGCCAAATGTCTATCCAAGATATTACAAAAATTTTAGCATATGAATGGAGATGGATTAGATGATTAGATGATAATTTAATGATCCCAGTGGGGAGTTTGGGTTAATGCAGCAGTTGATATAGACTGCAGCAAAGAAAAACAAATAAATAATTAAAAGCACCACAAATGGGTAGGTAGCCAAGTATACAACATAATATGAACTGGTTTCAGTGATAGAACTGAAAACATTTCAGGAAAAAAAAGCAGAGCAAATGGTTGAAAAGCAGAAGACATGAGAAAATTAGCATAATTCAGAGTCTAAGGACATATTTAGTTAACAGAATCCATCACAATACCAAGATATATGATACATCTAGAATAAATGAAAAGGTGTGAGCATACAGCGGGACAAATGTGTTGTTGGATTTCTTATCATATTTGTATGTCACGATACATACGGGGGACTCTAGACACAAAAACTATACAAAAACTTTTTGCCAACCATATACTATATTTTCAGATTTGTAGTTTCAGTGATGTCACCATTAACTCCAGGAGTCAAGTGAGCATGTTTCAGTGCAGTTACAGTAAGTCAACAGGCACAGGCTGAGCTCTCATAAATGTATACTGCAAACTACTGTTTCAGATCCATTACATAAAATGTACCAATTATTTTTTAAGTAACTTGCAGGACCTTGCAATGCTCTTTACCAGACTGAGTTTCATTTATAGTCTCTTACCTCCAACTGCTGTAGCAAGGACTTGCCCTTCTTGTTGATCTCATTTATAAGAGTAAATACTGCAATTTTGATTTCATGCTCCACCTTCCTATGCGTCTCATTCAGCTCTTTTAACCTGGATAACAAAAAACACAGTAAAACAGCTCATTTAGAGACACTAGCCACCAATAACAACACTGACTGCAATTGTCAGCCCATTGTCATGGGTACTAAAAAACAGAAACTGTGTCAAAGGGTAGCACTGTAGAAAAATCTGGAGATGAAAAACTCGCACCTGCTTTGCACCTGAGAGACAGAGTAATGGACGTAGTTTTTCTTTTCCTGTAACTTGGCCATGCTAGTCTCAATGATGCCTTTCTGGTTCTGGAAAGCCTCTTCCAGGAACTGGTACCTAAGAGCAGAGGTGTAACACTCTGAAGACCCAAACAACTTTCAACAAACTGAATAACCATGATTTTACAAATTATTTTACACACAAAAAAATAAATAAATAAACGAGGTTTCTAGTCATTGACAGCTCACAAATGGGGACAAAAAGAGACCCTGTCAATTGCGAAATTTCACATTTTATTCATCAGTAATAAAGAATCATGCATGAATGCAATTCCTGCTCATGGTATCAAATGTAGAAGACTTATGTGAGTGTGCGAGTGGGAAATTTTTTTGTTTGCTTCATGGTGGGAAAAAGCAGTGTTTATTATCAGTACCACAAGGTAGATTCCACTCACTTTGCAAGATGTACTGTAATTCAGTCCATGATCAGATAACTACAGTGAAAAATCAGCAAGGCTCCAGATTCAAACAACAAGGTTTACAAATTACTGTTTAGATCTACCAGTGGCTTCGACGGTAACCAACCTTATGCTGAAGAGTTTCCTGCTGAACACAGAGTCTGAAGATAAACCAACTGATAAATTAAGTTGGCTCTCCTGGTGATATAACACCAGGAGAGGCTCTGAAGATTTGATAACAAACGCACTTGTAGGCAATGCCTAACAAGCACCGCACAACGACGTGATCCAGACTTATTTCTGGATCACGCCTATAAAGCCAGCTGAGACACTGCACGTGATAATGGGCCACACAATTAAACATGAGTTGACAAAGTATTGTACCGAAAAAGTTATTCTTGTTGTCCTTTTATTACCTTTTTCCAAGGAGGGGACTAATGTAATCTGTTGTTTTTTTGACAGACACATTAAAACCTTATGACTGAATGAAATTTGGTGTAGAAATTCACACTCAGTTACACAAACATATAAGTAGCATGTGGCTCACTGTTATGAATGACATTTTAAATATGTTTCAGGTCACTACAACTGATCATCATAATGTACTGAAATGAGCTGAACTCAGTGGCTGCCTGCAGGGTAGGCAATTATTCAACCTTTATAGAATGCAGTGGGAAATGGTCAGCAGTAATGTAAACTACATGCAAACTGTAGTTAATGGCTTTAAAACAAGCCAACCCACTATGTAACCAATACACAAATTTGAATCAACATGAATATTGGTGCAAAATATTGAAAACTGGCAGAATTGTTCAAAAGTACTGGTACCTTATCAGTTAAAGGAGGTAGAAATACAAAAGACTAACAGTCCATTAGTAATAACGTAGATGTGTGCATGCTTAGTTACCTGTGCTCCTTGTGCTCCAGGAGCTGGCAGTCCCTACAGGTCAAAGTGTCACAGGTCTCACAGAAAAGCTTCAGTGGCTCCTGCTTGTGTATGGGACAGAAAACAGGCCTCTGTCCTGTACCTACAGCCTCTATAGACACATAGGAGAAAAGACACCACATATGCACAGTAGAAGAAAGAAATGAAGATTGGTGAGAGGAAGACAGAACAAAAGCATAATGAAAATAACCAGCAATAAAAAAAGTTGTGTCCAAGTAGTTATGTCAAACAGAGATTGCAAATAGACAGGAAACAAGACAGAAAAGGCCTCAGAAAACTCTGGTAGGAGGTTCAGGATGTATGGTCTCCCCAGCTAGGGATACCATTGAAGCAACCAGACTCTGCAGCACCGTTACCGTGGCAACAGCCTATCAGCAGCACCATATTCACAGTGCTTCAACTACAGTTTGTCCTATTGAGGCTTTTGCAGTTTTTGCGTCAGTAAATATTGGTCTGTCCTTCACTTTGAGGATCAGCCATCTTACCGGAGGCAGAGTCAGCGTCCTCCTTTGTGCGAATCTTGTGGTCCTTGGTAATTTTGACCCTCTGGTGGGCCTCCACGCAAGTCTTACACAACCATTCTCCGCATTCAACACAAAAGCCTATGGTTCCTGCGTTGTCCTCACAGCTTGTGCACACCTTGAGAAGATAACACTGATAAGAATCCAAAAAAACTCTGAGTAGACTTCTGATTCTAGCCAAAGTCTCTGTAGAATCTGTAGTGGTGATGAATGATACAGCTCCTATGAATATGAGCTAAAATCATTGAAAGATATTGCCTTGATACTGACAGTACTTTGCTGCAAATTGGGACAATATAAAACATTTCCAGCCTGAAGAAAAATGTACGACATGAAAGTGTTCACCTACTAATACTCGTAGTTCAATAGCACCTATTGTTTAGAAAATTGTACCGTACAAGATAAGTGCCATTCTGGTATATCAAAGCCTAAAATGCTCATTTACTTATGTGTTGTCATGCTACACAAATTCTGAAAGCAATACTTAAAGCACTTCATGTAGCGCAGGCCACTAAGATGTAATATTATTATAGCTGTGTCTTCACAGTCAACACTCTAATTTGTAGATGTAAGTTGTGAATGAGTATTATTGTTTAGACAACTCAGTGGTCAGGAGTTACAATCATTTGAAAAGTGTGGTCTTATAGTGACACTAAATAGATGGCCATGGGTTCTCTATAATCAATTGAATTGGGTCTGAGAGATAGGTCAAGAGCACTGAAATCAAAACAAAAATATGCTACTTCCACTTAGCAGCGTGAATATGCATTTCACATTTCTAACCATCTACCGTTTCGTGGTCACAAACCAACAAAAATATTTATGGCTGAAAGTGGCCACTTCCTCTGATACTTTGCTGAGGTATCATGTTATAATTAATATAACAGTGTTCCTCTAAACAAAACAAAAAAACAAAAAAAACAAAAAACAAGCACCGTTACTGAGTAACCACTGTGCTTTATCAATGTTTAACTTTTTTTAACAACACAATTTACAGGTTGAATTTGCAATGTCAGACAGGTGTCCATCTTTGCCAACTCTTACCAAAGTAATTCCATATTTTACTGCTGCCAAGGCTTTTTTTTGCTCCATTACAAAGCATGGTATGCTGCTTAATGCTATTACCATATTTTTAGTTGCCAAATCATTTCTATTATGGAAAGTGCTTTTAAAGATGGTAGTCAACACCAAACCTATAATACTAGTTTGAGAGTTTTAAACATAGATGAAATATGTATAACCTTCAAAAAAAACAATATTTCTTCAATATCTTCAGGTCAGAGATTATTTTAGCAACAAAATTTATCAACGGCAGGCTAGTGATTCTGATCTAGTAATTTATAGTTGCATAAATGTTAAAAAGTCTACAAACCTCCAAATGTCAGTGGATAAACTTTGTCAACTAGTAATTGGAGAGTACAGCCTGAAGATGTATGAAGAAGATGGAATAATATATGAATAAAAAGACTAAATTTAATCCAACTTAATGTCTTGACGAGAATCCTGCTCAAGAAACCGAATCGATACACTGAACCAGTGCTGGTGGCAGTCTGGTACAAATGGCAGACCATTTTCGTATTTTTGGGGCTCGGCCTTAAATTTTTATTTTTTTTTTACTGGCAAGCAATTGCTGTGAAGTTCAGGTAAATATTTGGAATAGAAGTTGATTGCTTTTTATTACATTAAACCACATCAAAGACCCAGACAAACCTGTGGCAAAGGATAAACAGCTCTTTAAATTACAATGATATAAAGTTATTACACAAAAATAGCTGCAGGCTTACCCTCCCACCAAAATAACTGGAAAACAATTATTAAATACTATATAAAGAGTATGTCTTTTGTTTGAAAACCATATAAGCAATATGTGCTTGTGTGATATGTAGTTAACTAAATCTGTCATCCCTCATTAAAAGAGAGACTGTTCCTATAAAGCTACTACATTACCCATGTCTACCTTGAGTGGCATGAAAAAATTTGGGCACCCCTGATCAAAGTTTCTGTCACTGTGAATAGTTAAGCGAGTAAAAGATGGATTGATTTCCAAAAGGCATAAAGTTAAATGTAAAACATTTTCTCAAGGTTTTAAGCCAGATTACTTTTTAATTTCGATCTCTCATAGTTTCAAAATAACAAAAGAAAGGAAACGGGCCTGAAACAAAAGTTTGGGCACCCTGCATGGTCGGTACTTACACCCGCTTTGGCAAGTATGAACACTTGTAAACGCTTTCTGTAGCAGCTAAGAGTCTTTCGGTTCTTGTTTGAGGGATTTTCACCCATTCTTCCTTGCAATAAGGCTCCTAGTTCTGTGAGATTCTTGGGCTGTCTTGCATGCACTGCTCTGTTGAGGCTTATCCACAGATTTTCGATTATGTTTAGGTCCGGGGACTGTGGGCCATGGCAAAACCTTCAGCTTGCACCTCAATGGAGATAGTCCATTGTGGATTTTGAGGTGTGTTTAGGATCATTTTACGGTTGTAGAAGCCATCCTCTTTTCATCTTCAGCTTTTTACAGAGGGTGTGATGTTTGCTGGTATTCAATTGAATCCATTCTGCCCTCTACCAGTGAAATGTTCCCTGTGCCAGTGGCTGCAACACAAGCCCAAACCATGATCCATCCACCACTGTCCTTAACAGTTGGAGAGGTGTTCTTTTCATGAAATTCTGCACCTTTTTTCTCCGAACATACCTTTGCTCATTGTGGCCAAAAAGTTTTATTTCAACTTCATCAGTCCACAGGACCTGCTTCCAAAATGCATCAAGCTTGTCCAGATTTTCCTTTGAAAACTTCTGAATCTGAATTTTGTGATGAGGACGCAGGAAAGGTTTTCTTCTGATGAAAGTCATATTTGTGCAGATGTCATTGCTAAAACTTCCTGAAGGTCCTTTGCAGTCAAACAGGGATTTTGATTTGTCTTTCTAGCAATCCTGCGAGCGGTTCTCTCTGGAAGTTTTCTTCATCTTCCAGACATCAACTTGACATTCACCGTTCTGAATAACGGCCATTTCTTACTTACATTACAAACTGAGGAAATGGCTACCTGAAAACACTTTGCTATCTTCTTATATCCTTCTCCTGCTTTGTGGGCACCAATTACTTTAATTTTCGGAGTGCTAGGCAGCTGCTTAGAGGAGCCCATGGCTGCCGATTGTTGGGACAAGGCTTGAGGAGTCAGAGTATTTGTAAATCTTTGAAATTTGCATCACTTGGCCTTCCCGAACAATGAATGTAAACAAGCCATAGCCCTAACAAGTTAATTAAGCTCTGAGAACTTGTTAGAAGTTATCCGAGAACTCAGATCTCTTGTGGTGCCAAAACTTTTGCTTGGTGCTTCTTTCCTTTTTTTTCCACTGTAAAACTGTACAAAAAAAAAAAAAAAAAATACTTCTCTTGCTTAAAATGTTGAAAAGAATGTTTCACCTTTAACTTTATGCTTTTTGGAGATCACTTCATCTTGTACTCACTTAAGTATTCACAGTTACAAACAAATTTTGACCAGGGGCGCCCAAACGTTTTCATGCCACTGTACATACTTGGCCTAAAAATATCAATACAAAGAAAGTTTAAAAAACCATGGTTGAGGATTGTAGAAACGCAAGTGTATGATCTGTTTCTTGGTATTTATATTTGTTCTGCACTAAATGGATTTGGTGTTTATCTAGATACAACTGCCCTGAGTCATAAACAAATAAGACTTTACCTTGTCTTCGTTTTCTCAAAAAATTAAATATCAAAATCCCAAGGTTATGTCTACCAGCATCGACGCGAATACGCTTATGTATGTTGTCACTGGGCCAACTGTTTTGACATACCTGAGCAGCCTTTTCATCAGATGTGCTGGTGGCCTCTGTGGTATCTTTGACAAAGTAGTTGTCAATAATGTCACTCTGTTTGTAGTCCTGGTGGCACACTGAACAGCGCATAACATTTACTAAATACAAAAGAGACAGAACATGAGGGGGAACATGAGTCAAATGAGGTGCAAAGGTCAAACACTGGGCTACAAATTCAATGGTTAGTGATATTTCCCTGGTGACTGATAATTGAAGAAAAATGGAAACAAAGCCAAACAATCAGTCACCATCAAGACCAAGCCCATATGTAAATTATTACCGGAAGCCCCCATAAGCCTCAGCTAAGAATTGTCCTGCTTCAAGCTAAATAGGATTAATAAGAGGCCTACAGCAAAACTTTCAGCTAATTTCCATCATTTCCTTTAGGTAAATTCCTGTTATTATTAAAAATTCTTGGCACTGTGGGACACCCACTGCCTATTCATGGGACTAATTGATTTAGTCCTTGTCTCCAGAAGATTCAATCTCATCATCCCTGGCATTTTTATTAGAATATTAAATCACATGGCCAAACAACGAGGACTGTTTCACTTAATCACTTTAGTTGGCTTCGTTAATGGAATTAGTTGAATTACCGCTATAATCATACACCCCAACAAATAATTAGTTCAGCGCATTAAATTTGCCATTTATTTTCTAAAGTCTAATATGAAGCTCAAGATTAAACTTCACATAAATGTTTTAGTCAGCATAATATGTTGCCCCTCCTGTAACTCATAAACCCATAACCCCCCCCCCACCAGCCAGCTGAGGTAAAAACTGGTGTAAGCCAGTTTGAGCCTGTCTACACTGACTTGAGCAGCACACAGCCGGTTTGTGTAAGCTCCAGCTGCATGGATCCCTGAGTGATTGGTTGTGAAAGCAGCTGGACTGGGATTTTGTTGAGGAACCCACACAACCCCTTAATACACACACACACACACACACACACACACACACACACACACACACACACACACAAAAACAAATGCACCACACAGCTGTCACTTTGACCCCCCCCCAAAAAAAACAAAAAAAAACAAAACACACACACACACAAACAATTAAAACAGTTTTTTTTTAAAACCGTGATTGGGGCTGTGTTTTCTTAAGTTATACAAACATAAATACACCTCTCAGTTACAGAAATATGAAAGGAAAACAACATGATACTAGCATATTTTAATCCCAATAACAGGTTGGTTAGACCAAATCAGGCTATTGCTTTGCCAAATATTAACCTAGTTGTTTTGCAAGTGCCAGCTGTCGCTGGTACAACCGGTACACATAGACCAGAGCTTAACCAAAGTTTAACCTGGGACCAAGCAACAACCGAATCTCGCTGAAATACAGGAAAGAGGGAAATCTCAGAGGACATCCCTTATCGCATAGAAGTGACAGATATGATCAGACATCTCAACTGTGCTTGGTTTCGCCTAATTAAAATATGGAAACCACAAAGTAGATTTTGAGATTTGGCTTCAATAAAACCTGCCTAAATATACAGTGGGATCCAAAAGTCTGGAGAAAGCCTGGGAAAATGGTCTCTGACTTTTGGGCTCACTGTATTTAGATTATAAAATGAAATGGCAATTTTGGTACAGAAGGAAATAATTAGATTCTTAGTCATATTTAATTACCATCACAGAACATTTTACACAACAAAGTAATTAGTAATGCTATGAAAAAAAAACACTTGTCTAGTTACCAAGATGTATTATGCAGGTTAACATGCACATCTAACTTGCATGCCTTAGATAAAGCATTGTTCAGACACACTTAACAGCTACTTCTGGATGTTCTCAAGTCTACATTATGTAAGAAGCTAAGCTTCTACAAGCTACTACAGCAGACTTCACGATGAGAAGTAGAGAGTAAAGCCCAACCAATACATCAGTCCGCCGATTTTATTGGCCGTTATTGGCCTATAACAGATATATGTGCCGATATGAAAACCTTTTTTTACACAACATAATGCAGAACACAATGCTTGAGGTAATTTAGAAATTGTGTCAACACAGTTTGTCCATGAGAGCGTGCTCTAACTCAATTTTTTTCAATACACTCGGCACTGTCTGCAGCACATGTAGCAGAGTACGCATCACAGCTGAGCAAACGGTCGTGCGGAGTCATGTGGCGTCTTCATAGTAAGTTGCTAAGTAATTTGTGAAATACATTACTAAAAAGTGGAGAAACAGCGAATATCATTTTCCCTTTTCATACATACACTATATATTTATATGTATTCATATATAAAGAAAATACACCGATATGTCAATGTAGGAATTTTTACTCCCAAAAAATCGGTCTCCCTAAAAATCCAGCATTGGACGGGCTCCAGTAGAAAGTGAGGATGAATTCAGTCCAAGTAGGAAACCATGAAGTTGTTTCAGTGACGTTGTTTATGAAGTCAGCATTCTCACCTGGCTTTTACATTTCTTCAAATAATGTACATGACTTCAGAAATAAATATGCACTTTAACTGATCATCTATCGTGTAAAAGCTTTGGCAATTACCGCATATTCTGATAACTTATCATTAGAAAGCCTTGCTTTGACCAGGTAAAGCACAGAATTTTATACTATCAATCAGTAGCCTGAGTGTTGTGACAGGGGCACGGATGACAATAATTTGTGATCATTTGTGAATCAATACTATAAATGTAATTACTAACAAACTTTTTGTAGGATTTAAGCTTTGAGGTGTAAGTGGTAAATTTATCATTTTCTAAGATATTAGAACTTTCAAAAACTGAGGAAAGTAGTGTGGAAAGACTGGGCCTTAAGCTGTGTAGTTCAGTGTTACGTTAACCGAGAGGGAGTGATTGAGGACACCACCTACCAAAACTCCAGCCTGGATATGACTGAGTCTAGCAGTAAATGTTGCCAAAGAAACATTTAAAGTGAAAACATTTTCCCCCGTCAATTTCAAATTGTAGGGCTGAGTCAGATCAAATTAACCACATCATCTACTGAAGGTAAATAGAAAAATCCCCCAAAAACAAAATATAATCCAGTTTCACCCCAGAAGCAATCCTTTGTGCTGACGAGCAGTTCTGTAAATACAATTCAGTCCATGTGATACTGAATTTCTCCTGAGACCAATACTAATGTGATTCCTGAAAACAGCCTTTGAACCATGTGATATTAAAACTCTCCACTGAGAACGAGACTAATAAAATGATATCAAGGTTTGTGGCAGGTACTGTAAGGGGGTTATACTCTACACACATAGCTAAAAACTGGATAATAAAGAGTAATTTGAGATGTCACCATGGTCACGTGTAATAGTCCCTTCGTTAAACTTGAAATACGACACTCATTTTGTGTAGACTGCCAGTACTCAGATCAGTTTTCCATGGATGTTGTTGTTACATTTTTTGGTTCAGCCCTGCAAGAAAATTATTCTTGTGTAGTGATTCACATAAAAATGAAATGAGTCAAGACACCTGCCAGTTTATCATCATTAGAGCTTTTGCCCGGTATCTGACAATCAAGCTTTCCAAAACTCTATTCACGTCACAGAGTCTACTTGGCAGACGGTGTGATGTGTGCATCTTTTAAAAACAGTAAGGTAGCAAACATATTGGCAGGACAAGTTCGTGTATCCACTTATACAGCGCTGTCATTTATAATGATATGTATTCACCAGAGAAAAAAAATTGTTGACCTTATCTTGTAATTATGAATTCAATTCCCCATAGTTATATAATTAGGAGATCTGGATGTGATACTTCCAAGAAAATTTCAAGATACGTTAACACAATTTCGAGAAAATAAAAAATAGGACAGCAATATCCAGAGTCGTATTTTGATACGTGCCATTTAGATACTAGATATATATATCTATATCTATCTATATATCTATATCTATATCTATATATATATATATCTATATCTATATATATATATATATATATATATGGATTTCTAGGAATCCAGTATGAACACTTTTGTACTTTAAGTATTTATTAAGAATTATTTTCCACTGGGAATCTGCCAAATTAATTTTGCCTGGGTATTGACCATGGCAACGAGGATAGAAATGGTCAGAAGTCTGTTGCAAATGGTTTCTGCATCATCACTGATTTGGCACATAGAGACGGGTGAAAAATTAAAGGAAAAACCAGCATAAAGTGTCTTAGTAAGGTGTTGGGCCACCACAACCCGGTAAAAAGGATTCAATGCGCCTTGGCACTGATTTTACAAGCCTCTGGAACTCTACTGGTAGGATTGGATACCATTCTTCCAAAAGATATTCCCTCATTTGGTGCTTTGATGATGGTGGTGGAGAACACATTGGTCAAAAATCTCCTATAGGTGTTGCCTACGAAGGCCATAGCACATGATTCACATAATTTTCATACTCTTCAAATCATTCAGTTACCCATCATGCCCTATGGATGTGGGCATTGTCATCCCGTTTCCCCACTAATTTTTTCATGTTTTTCTTTTTAATTTGTTACCTGTCTGCATTTTTCCCTAACAGTCCTTTTTCCAATGGAAACTCAATCGATCGCTTTGGTTTATGTTACTCGTTGTTTATATCTATTATGATAGAAGAAGTGATTAATAGTTGGACCAGAGATGGGTTACCGAAGGAGATGGGAGTGTATTTAACCAAAGATAGACCAGCCACAGTCTTCTATGCAATGCAATAGAAATTCAGCTCCCATCAGTATATTTAGGTATAAAGTCTCAGATCAACCCCCTAGCTATCAGTTTAGTTCAGTGTTAAACTCTTGCCTGATTACAGCAATTCATCTTAACTAACATCGGATGACAGAGCAGAGTTCTTGATCCCAGGTAGATCTAGCTAGTTACTCGTAAAAAAATAAAAAATAAATAAATACTCACCTATGTGTGTGTCAGTTTGCCCGTGTGGTCCAGGGACCTGTACGCTTATTTGTCTATCTGGTTGCGGGATACATTTTAGGCAAAAAGAGTGCAGACAAGGCAGAAGTTTTGGTTCACAGTCTCGGCTCTGAAGACTTTGTTTACACACTGCGCACGTATCCAGTAGATTAATGGGAGTGGATACCGGCGTGGCCGCTGGAGCCGTAGGGGGGGGTGACATTTCAGTAGTGAGTCCGCCAGCAGGAGCATCCCCGGCCGCCAGTGTTTCAGCTGCCGTTGGCTCTGCATTGGAGCTGCTCGTCCCAGCCGGGCTGACGGCGTTGCTAGCGCTACCGTTTGCTTCCCCTCCCGCACTAGCAGCCCCGCCGCTACTAACGTCACCTCCGTCGCTGGTGGGTGTAGATGCCTCGTTAGTGTTATCATGGGACTCTGTTTCCTCGACGCCCTTTGTGTTCGCTTCTATGACTATTAGCGCATTTTCGACTTTCGTCTCAGGTTGCTCGTCATCTTGCGCTGAAGGCACTGATTCCGAATTAGCAGACGGTTTCATATCCTCCTCGTCTTTGTTGTCCGCCATCTTCCTTCCTCTTTGAACCGCTGCACGTCCTGCGTAACTTCTCGGACCAGAAATACGTATGATTGCGTCGTGACGTCGATTAAGACCCGAATCTGTTTATTTGCTTGTTTGTTTGTTTACTTAATCTCAGTTGTCAGTTTATTATGTGCCTCTAGCTAAAACTACAGAGTTGGAGTTAAGCCCTGAAGGATGCGTCTCCCTTGAGTGAAAAGATCTGTAGTTTTGCTACCAGGTTTTACTCCAAATTACACACATACATTGAGTTAATTTAACCATAAAGTTTAACCCCTACATCGATTTGGAGAAATGTATAATGTAATCCCACTTGCCAAACAGAATCAGATGCCTTTTTGAAATCAATAAAACATGCAAAAATGTAACCTTTGCTTTTTTGGTGTATGTGATGATTAATTAGAGTGTGTAGAGTGTGAAGTGTGATCAATGGTGTGGTGAATTAGTAAAGAGCCATTTTGCCCTTTACTCAGGGTGTTGTGTTCCATAAAGAAGGCCAGCAACCGTGCACCGATAATGCTGCAAAACACCTTTTCCAGATTACTGCACACACAAATGCCTCGGTAATTGATAGGATCTAATTAATCTCCACTCTTATGTATTGGTGAAGTAAGCCCCTGGCTCCAGATCTCAGGAAAGCAACCGGACTGAAGAACTCAGGGCTGCTTTGTCTCACCATCTCGGTCCTGATGCCGTCAGGTCCACGTGCTTTGCCCTGTTTTAGTGTTTGTTTGTTTTTTTTACAGTTTTCTAATTCTTTCATTGTAATTACGGATTCTGATTATTTTTGATTGTTGATTCAAGGATTGCCATTTTGAATTTTGTTTCTTTTCACGATTGAGACCGTTAGGTGAAATTTGCTCATATAGTTTTTCAATATAATCTTTCCAAATGTTACCATTTTGTGAGGCAAGGTTGTCTATTTTGTTGTTTAAGTGGTTCCATCTCTCCCATAATTGATTTGATCATGGACTTCTCTGTTTCTCTTAGTTTCTGATCCCAATGTCGTTTTTTTTCTTATGTCTTGTTATCTGATTGTATTCTTTCAGTGTTTCAACATAATTTTATCTGAGGTCTGTGTTTTGTGGCTGACTGTCTTTCAGGTTGGACTGCTGTCTCAATGTTTTTCTGAAATGTTTGCAGTCGTTGTCAAACCACTCTTCCTTTTTCAGCCTCTGTTTAGATGAAGAGCTGTTCCTAGTAAGACCTGCTTTACTGGCTGATTTATGGTAATTAGAATTTATTTTTGTCACAGCCGTGTTTAATTGGTTTGGTTGAAACCGTAGAGGAAGGAATGAATAAATTAGGTAAGTGATTTGAGGTGAAGTGATTACATTTTTTAATTTAACTTCTTCAAAAGGCAATTTATATTGATTATTTTATGTAATTTACGGGGATTGGGTCCTGTTATTATCTTACAACACCACAGTTGGTTTTATATATACATTTATCTGGCAGTGATCTGATAGTGGGGTCTATGGTCTGACAGTGAATGCACTAATGAGGGAGGGGTCCATGTCAGTGATGGTGTAGTTGACTGCACTAGTCCCAAGGGATGAACAATATGTGAACCTCCCCAAAGAGTCTCCTTTCATCCTGCTATTGAGCATATACAGACCTAAGGGGCAACAGAGATGCACTAGTTCTTTCCCCATTTTCTTCACAAGGTGGTCTTGATTGTGTCCCTGGCTAGTGGTGGGGCTGAGCTCTAGAGAGGACTGTTCAAAGCTGTGGCTGTCTCCAGCAGGAGTCAAAGTGATCATTTTGTTAGGATGTAGTTTTTGGTGCTGTTGAGCTGTATTACATGGCGCACGGAGGTGTTCATATTATTTAGCCCACCTTCACTGATTTGAACTACAGCCTCCAAAACGACCAGAAAGTTGAATCAGCACCTCTCTAAAGCAGTTTTAACAAAACTTAACATTATAACCTCCATGAAGGGTAGGGTTTATTACAGGAATGTTTTATTAGACTGCATTAGTTTTAGCCCAAACACCACTGTCTGATAGGTCACTTCAGTAACTTAATGAGTTACCATGGCAACAACAAATCTACCATTCCTTCTTTTGTTTGTTTGTTTGTTTGTCTGTTTTATGTATTTGCAGCTCATTTCTATATTTGGTTGTGTTTTCAACCTGTGTAGATTCTCAGTCATCCAGGTCCTGGTATTTCCAAGTGCTATTCAAAGGTAACTGGCCTTGCTTGAGGTTCTTGAAGACGTTTCACCTCCCACCCGAAAGACATCTTCAGCTCTAACCGACTGGCGGGGAGTCCCAGGCATCTAATCTCCTGCGGGGCTTGTTAACACCCGGAGAGTTGTCGAGGTCACGCGTGAGTCGCTAGGGTCACATGAGTCATGGTGTGAATGGGGTAAACTGCGTAGGAAGGGATCTCAAGGCTGTATTGTAAGTGGCTGATAAGTGCTGTTTCAGACCACTGTGGGAAATATTTACCTGATCAAGTATTATTCAATACAAGCACTTGTCATTAGTATTGTTCAATAGAAGCATTTATCATTAATCAAATAGTGAGACAGACGATTGTTTAATCTTTTTTTATTAAATCAAATAATCGATGTTACACCATTGTTTTTTAACTCGTGCACGTATATATCAAGAGTTGGAGAAGATATTACTAAGCAAAGTGCCTAAAAAAGAAAAAAAGCTTTAACAAAGGGGGGGTCAGATTGCAAGCTCCACCGAGGGCCGGATAGGTGGAAAAGTACAAATATGAATGCTTTCACATTTTGATTCAGTTGCTCCCAGCACCGGGCTAGCAACTACTACACTACACTACAGGGTCTACGACATCAGAACCAGGGGAAATCAGCTAATTATTTGCTAGATTGAACTTAATTGTAAAACTGTGTGGTGTTGGGGCCCTTGCCTAACTGGCCCTGGTGAGGGTTTCCTCTTCCCACCTCACCACCTCCTCTGTTTATTGCTTGTCGTTCCGAAGTAATCTTGGTACTTTAGTATTTGGCGGTGTTTTCTGACTTTGCAGCGAATGTGTTGTCATACTTTGCTTTTGTTTTGTCTATTTGCGTGTGTTTTCTGAAGTCGCAGTGCTTGATCTCTCAGGGCAGCCATATGACTGTCTAAACCCAACCCCCCTTCCACAACATACAACCTATTGTTTCCCGCAGATAACAGAGATAGCAGTATTCCAAAATATATACTCACTGCAAGTAAACAGTCAGAGGCCCCTTTTCAAACCAAACCCTACAACATCTCCCCACCCGATTCCACTGGGTGTTCACGAAGAGGGTTCGCCCACTTAAACCCACTGTGGAGCGAATGTAATCAGTCTGCCACCTCACTGCCCACATTGTTACTTATGTAGCCTATTAATAGTGTTGTGTAAAGGGATGATGTTTCTGACCAAAACACTACTGTTACTATCATAACAGTGGTTACAAAAAGTCACGAGAGTTCCTGTTTCCGCCGGGGAGAGGGAGGTTCGTCCTGAAGCTTACCGCTGTAGTTATGCCCTGAACCTTAGTGGAGGGTGCTGTATTAAGCTGTGAGTGTGACTACAGAGTGAGAGTGGGGAAGATCCGGTTTGAGAAAGGTCCATACTGTCCGTGGTAGGATTAACTGTATTCATTTAACAGGCTTAGAAACTTACTTCATAGATGAAGATTTTATATAAAAGATGTGATCTGTTTATAAAATCTGATGCATTGTGATAGATTCAACTTCTCAACAGTGTATGAATGACATATGAAATAGTTAAAATTAGTTCCACCTTGACTACAACATTAAAGAACTGCTTAATACATCAATAATAATAATACAATAATATAATGATAAAAGACAGATTTACGTTTTTAACATTTTTACTTTTAATGGAGTAGTTTTATATTATAGTATTGCTTCTTTTACTTGAATGATATGAATACTTCTGCCGCGACCGGATACTGTACATACTTTGTTTTGTTAACACCCACAGCTACATGTATATTTGAACTAAATAAATGTAACAACAGCTATAAAGTTTTGAAAGGCTGAACTATCAGAAACAGTACATTTTTTAACATGCCTGTAAATGCAAAAAAACATACAATTTATTAATCTAAAAATATTTGCGTCACCGTATTGATAGAGTGTCATAATATTGGTATCAGGGCAGTAATCTATCTCTCTTGTTAACTTGTTTGCTTTCATAATACAGTTGTATATTATGTAGTATAGTGTAGAATGTAGTTGTAATGTATACGGTATTATTGTGTATTTTGTATAGTGTTTATATAGTGCTGTTCAGAATTTGCACAACTTTCTTTGACAGTACTGTACTTTACTATGGTCATGCCAATTAAGCAAATTATAAATTGTGTTCCAATATCACAAGATATTCCTTTCACTACAATTTGAAAATGTTGAACAGCTGAACCCAGCTCAGGAGACTGCCGACAGAGAAGAAACAATGCAGTCAATCAGAGCACCATGAATTAGCATAATGAAAGCTGACTGGAAGAGGAGGAGAGTTTACAGGCCATAGTGAATGTTGGCCTTGTCCTAAACGGTGCCCTAGCACGGTGGTTCTTTGCTGACTGTGCACTTTTGGTAGTGATGTCAACAAGGGCGTGTTGCGGTGCATGAGTCCTCAAGGATGCACGGACTTAAAACTGGGTGACACCCTTGAGGGGGAGCGGTTAAATGTAATGTAAGGGAACATTTCACTGTGTAAAAGTGAGATATAAAATCCTCTACTATTGGAACCGGTGGTGTCCAAATGTTAAGCAGAGTGTATTGAAAATATCCATCGGCTAAACTACAAAACTAAGTACAGCTGGTCAGTCTAATTACTGTTTTTCTCTTCAAGCATAAATGTGATGATATTAACAGCTGCATGCATAGGTTAGGTAATATATCTGTGTGTTTACTGGATAACAGTGTCCATCCCGATAGACCTGGACCTGGCTGCTGAACTACATTGAAGGTGCTGATACACCATACTTCTAGATTATATTACATTTCATTATTTTTTTTTAGCTTCACTTCCAACACAAAACTTTACACAAAATATAAGTTACCGCCTGAAACAACATAATAATCATTCCATGATCGAAAAGGAGCAAGGAGAGGAAAAGTCTTATATTTCCTATTCTTTCTCAAAACAAATAACATGAATGGTTTTACCACATAGAGTCTCCCAGTGCTTTTAACAACCTTTTTTGTATGTGTGTGTGCTTCTTTGTGTACGTCAAAACACACTCATGCACACCAATGACAAAAGACTAAAAATATACACTGCTCACTGGCTCATATTATTGCATTATTTGGTCTGTACGCATTTTATTAAAATGAATAAAAGTTGAACAACATTTAAAACAATTCCCCAGAAAATTCCACAGCTCGACTCCAGACACTGTAATACACATCTGCTTTGACTTAGTGCGTGCATATTGAGTTTTAAAATCTGATTTCCTT
Organism: Xiphias gladius; assembly: GCF_016859285.1. Classification (NCBI taxonomy): domain Eukaryota; kingdom Metazoa; phylum Chordata; class Actinopteri; order Istiophoriformes; family Xiphiidae; genus Xiphias; species Xiphias gladius. Next base: position 7,482,092 of record NC_053417.1, read on the forward strand.
CTGTGGTCATCATCATCAGTCTCTTATACTTTTGAAGCAGTAATCATGCTGCATATTTTGGGCTTGAGGTGTATGGTTACATATGTAGGTCAGAGGTCCTCCGAGGGTGCCCTGCAGTCCGATAAGCGAGGTAGTGGTTTGGAATTAAAGCCATATGTTGCTGACGTTTTTCAGGAAAAACAACTGCCTTATTTAAGAGTCGGTGGTCAAGGCTGATTTTCAGAGTGGTTCATTGGCTTCACACCCTCTCACAAGCAGACCTGCTGGTGCTTGATTTGACGCTGTACCTCTTTGTAATAAACCTTTATATACAATCAAAACTGTGTCAGCTGAGTCTCCTTCATCCACTTCACATTATCATCATCATCTAATAAACTACAGACTCTAAACAAAACTAATAAGGTTTTGAATTCAACTGAAATTTTCAGTTTTATCATCCTTGACTTGCTTAACAAGCCAAGATGTGAAATGTAGATGTAAAATCAAATAAGCTGACTATTAATGTTTTGTTTTTTAAAAGTCTAAATTAAAGAAACATACAAAACAATACAAAACAAAAACCTCTACCAGAGTAGCAACATTTCTGTTTGGGTATTTCGGCTTACCATCTGTCCTTTACAGCTTGGCTTCATCAAGCAGCACTTCTGTTCCACTCCACTAGATGTCAGAAACGAAAACTCACGACCGTGTCAGGTAAGGATTTTATTTTGAAGGTCGGGACCGGAAAGCTCGCTGTTAGTTAGCTGCCTGGAGAAGTAAGAGAGACATTAGTTCAGCAAATTCAGCAATATAGACTAATTGAGAATGGCCGGGACGGCTTCAGTAGCCGGTGAAGTGTTTGTCGATGCTTTGCCGTATTTTGACCAAGGGTACGATGCAGCAGGTGTCAGAGAAGCGGTGAGTAAACAGACCGAGTTTGTATCAGACCGGGACTCTGCTAACCGCAGCGTGTTAGCTTAGCTAACCATGCTATACCTCAAGATGGAAATGGCACACTGGAACATTTTAGTAAGATTTCTATGGGGCATTCTGCTGATAAGAACTATATTTTATTTGCTCACAGTTAGTTACACTACTATATGAGGATATATATTAGAATTACATTAGCAGGGTGTCATTTTAGCTCATAGCTTGCTTGGACTGGGAGCGTAGTTATATTAGAGCGTGTGTACTGTGTCTGTAGAAGCCCACTCCCATTAGGAATATCAAAAAGATCAACAGTCTATAAGTTAGTTTTCATTTCCCTTAGTAGTAGAAATTACTCCTGTGGTATTACATGTATTATTTAGCTCATGAAAAAGCCATATAAAAGCCAGTCTATAAGCTTCTAGCACGATGTAAACTAAACAAATTAAAATTAAAAGTAGATTTTAACAGAGGGGCCAGGTGACACACAGTGAAACTTGGGATTGTGGGGCCCCTGGGGTTATTTTTGCCTGGTGTGTTATCCAACCTTGCCCTGGCACACCGTCGCATTAACCCACATACACACAGTACTGTGCAAAGGTTTAAGGCACGAAAAGTAAATGGAGTGTGCTTTCAAACATAATGCCATGAATAGTTTTCACTTATCATCTAACTTCATATAAAGTGTAGTAAACAGAGAAAAACCTAAAATCAAATCAATATAAAGGGCAGTTTTTTAAGGCACTCCGCAGGTAGGTTGTTCCAAGCATCTTGGAGAACTTGTCACAGTTCCTCTGTGGGTTTAGTCTTTGTCAGTGTCATCTGTCTTTTCATGTAATGGCAGACTGATTCATTATGATGTTGAGACCAGGACTCCTTGTTCTTCTTGTCTCTGAAGATTGCTCTTTATGACGCTGGCTGTATGTTTGGGCTCGTTTTCCATGCTGCAGACTGATCAGATGCCTCCACGGTGGTACTATACTGTGTGATGGATAAGAATCTAAACATCAAAAGCGACTAAAAGTTTTGGACAGTAGTGTACGTTTTAAAGGAGACTTCCACATAGAGGATCTTGTTGGTCTAGGGTGTGATCCCCATCCAACATACAAACCTTATGCTGCTGGAAATGACATTTTAAGTGATGGATAAGAATCTGTCTCTACTTCAGTCTTGAGTAGACCGCTAACCACTGCATTTCCAGTCCTCAACCTTGCCCATGTCTCTGTGCTTCTGCAGAAGAGCTTGGACAGCATATCTGGGAACAACCATCTTTTCTGAAACCTTGCTTATGCAGGATTGATTAAAAAAATTGTTGCTATGCTCACTCTTGCACCTGTCCCTCACCCAGTTTTATTCCCCACACAGCTGTTTCTGTTTCAGTTAATGATTTCGGTTCGACCTGCGCTATATTGTTTTTCATTAGCACCTGTTTGGGAGAGTTGTTTAATCATGCTTTAGACTATATGCCTATACATTGGAGTATTTCCATATGTGCAAATGGAATGTTTGTAGAAGATATAAAATAACTGTGTAAGACTAGATTTTTTATTTTTTTTTGTGAATCATCTAAAATGGCTAAAACTTTTACACAGAACTGTAAATGCAGTGTATTTGGCTTTGTTAGGGGCCAGCCCTCACATAGCTTGGGGGCCCATAGACCTTTTTCACAGCAGACATCCTTACCTGTCATAGCACGTAAAGCATAGGTGTAGTTCACAGCATTAATGATGGCTCTTTAATTTAAACAAAAGTGCGGTGCATTCACCAAAGGGAGGAAAAATGAAGCCTTTATCTCCTAATAATTACTTCTGTATCCTAATTATGAGATGTGTATCTTTTTAAGTATGAAAGGTTTCCCGCTCTTTCATTGACTGAGCTTCGGTACGTGCTGTGCTTGCAGACATTAATGTGTCCTAGTATGCCGTTCTAGTAAGCCAGCATGTACATTACCAGAGCATCTTAGCTGAAACTTCTCACCACTTTGAACTCCATTCAAATTTTTGATAAAGTAATGCGGTTCCTACTGATCACCTCACTGAACAAGACTTAAATATGAATATGTCACCATTACTCCTACACTTTGTATCAGTTCCTTGTCACATTGACACAATTCAAATTCAATTTCAATAGCTCAACACAGCCTGGATCAATTCAACAGAGTTCACGACCAGAGTGGGACAGTCAACATTATATGTTGTAAAAACGCAACATAGACTACAGAAAGTGTACCAGATTTAGGATCCGAGCTGACGGTAGGCTAGATCCCACTGATGGAAAAACTGTCTCTGCAGTCCTCCTATGACACTCCCACAGCAATGTACAGCACCGTATCCTGTGTCTGTGGAGTTCTGTAGTGGAGTATAGTTGAGTTCTTTTAGTTCACCTAAAAACAGAACGTGTCCATCTCATTTGGCGTGTGATCAGGCATGTTTAGTTTGGATGATGCTGATGGTCGGAAGTGATTGTATCACACAATTTGAAAGCCATTTACAGACTTGGCAGGTGGTTTGACCCAATACAGTCTGCTGCTAGTGTTTGACTACCAATTGAAAAAGGAGGGTGCATTTGGAAATTGAGTATGACGCACATCAAACTTCCTCTTTGTGCATTTCAGGTTTAAATTACTTCCATTGCCTAAAAAGAAGTTGTTCATCTAGAGGTTAATGACTTGGCTCACACCTGACACCTTGAATAGACATCCCAAGGCAGCAGCATTTAAAATCATCAATGAAAGCAAATGAATATTGTTAAGAAAACTGGAAAAAAGGCAGAACCTCAGACCCCCATGACACATGAATGCCCATGTTAGGTCTGAATGCTGTTTAGGATGCTTTTTTACCCTGCCAAATAGTAAGATAATAGGGAAACGGAAAAAATGTATTGGTAGTTAAATAACAAAATTTAACTGAATTATCTGTTCAGTTTGAAAATCACCTTTACCAGTGGATGTTGAGACGTTTAGTATAAAGTGAAAAAAGTCTTTTCCTGTGCAAAACGTTGATTCTCCTTTGGCCTCTAGGCTGCAGCGTTGGTTGAGGAGGAGACCAGAAGGTACCGACCTACCAAGAACTACCTGAGCTACCTGCCCACGCCTGACTTCTCTGCCTTTGAGGTGACAAACTCCTCAGACCTCTGAAACCTTCACAGCTTCGACTGGCGTGACAGAAATAACAGCATTTCTTATTTTTTATCCCTCTCAGACGGAAATTATGAGGAATGAATTTGAACGGCTTGCGGCTCGGCAGCCCATGGATCTCCTGAGCATGAAGAGGTAAACTACACACTGCAGGAGCTTGTGTTGGAGCGTCAAGGTAGTTTAGACAGAAGTTGTGCTTTTTCCTTATTTGGCCTAAGAGGACAGGTTATATGCATTAAATTAAGATATACTCAGTAAGGTACTACAAAATATTTTTAGCTGTTTTAGGCTATTTACTCTAGTATTGTCCTGAAATGAATCACCTGTGAAGTCCTTCAGTCAAAATTACTGTTTGAAAAGTAAACATTATCCTGTAATTAACCAACAAGTGAATTCAAATAATGTAAACGGGCCAATAAGTTACAGAGTACGCCACTTGATATTTCTGATGCCACTAGGCAAACAGCAGAGTGTGGTAACTGAGTTTCGAAGACTTGGAAACCCAGCAATAATAATAATGTAAATTATCTCTGACACTAATGATTATTTTCATTTTTGATTAAGCTGCTGATTATTTCCACACTTCTTCATTTGGTTTATGGAATCAGCAAATAGCAAAAATGTCTTGTTTTGTCCAACCGGTGCTCCAAAACCCAAAGAAATTCAGTTAACTATCACAGGAGACCAAGAAAACCAGAAAATATTCACATTTTAGGAGCTGGAACTGGTGAATTATTGCCTAATGCCTAAACAAAATAACTGCAGAAAAAATTTCTGTCGATTGACTAACTGATTACTCATTACAGCTTTAAACTGAGTGTCTTTTTGTGTGTGGAGGTGATTAGAATGTTGAACCATGAACTCTTCTGAAGGAACGGCTTCCTACTATTAGAAGGAAGTGTGTATTTTACTCAAATGTTAAATGGTCACTGTCAGGGGGTGGAGATGATTTCCTGCCAGTGCTCGTTGCTAACACAAATATGGTAATAAAACTCAAAGTGAAGAAATTGGAATTTGTAAATAACTACAAAAATAATTGATAGATAATGCCAACAATAGTTGGTTGCAGCTTCAGGTGTAACCCCACTTTATCATTTAAAAGAATGAAACGGTTGTATTTTTAATTTAAAAAAAAAATCTGTTTTTTTCTTCCCTGTGGAGGTATGAGCTGCCAGCGCCTTCAGCAGGACAGAAGAACGACATTACAGCATGGCAGGAGTGTGTCAACAACTCCATGGCCCAGCTGGAGCACCAGGCAGTCCGCATTGAGAACCTGGAGCTCATGTCGCAATACGGAACCAACGCATGGAAAGTCTACAATGAGTATGTGACAGCAGCCTTTTCTCCAAAGACAGTAACTCGGTGTATTATTAGTCTAAAGGCCGCTAACATGTTATTTTGTCTTCCTCCTGCAGTAACTTGGCCTTCATGATTGAGATGGCACAAAAGGAACTTCAGAAATTCAGGTGAAGGATCACTGGAACATTTTTGCTTGCTAAAAGTGTTGTTAACCTTTTTTCACACTTAATAATTTAATTTATTTTATTTTTTGTACACAGGAAGCAAATTCAGGATATGAACTGGCAGCGTAAGAATGATCAGTTGGCAGGTGGAGCCAAACTACGAGAGCTGGAGTCAAAGTATGTTGTTTGAAGAGCTTATATGTTTATATCACTCTACGTAGGGAATATTTAGGTTAGATTTCCCTCTGTCTTAACATCTGCGTCTGTCCCTCCACAGCTGGGTATCTCTGGTCAGCAAGAACTATGAGATCGAGCGGGCCATCGTCCAGCTGGAGAACGAAATCACTCAGCTCAGGCAACAGCAGGGGGACGAGAACAAGGAGAATATCCGACAGGACTTCTAGAGCAGCCGTAGCAGCTTTCACCCTCACAGCACTGGTCCACAAACTGATGATCCCTCAGTCACAGGTTTCGTCTCGTATCATAAGGGGAACGGGACTAAGAAGCCACGAGATTTAATATAAAACTGCATCATCCAATAACTTTGACATTAAGGAGCTGCCCAGAAACCTCAGTGACAATACACATTTTTATGAGACCTCACTCCTCTTATTCCACTGGAAAAACAGTGGTGGAATATGGTATAATGCGGCTTTTTGAGTTTTTTTTTTTTTTTTTCCCCAAAAGATCACAGATGTTTAAAGCGAGACTATGTACAGTTTGCAAAAAGATGGAACATATTCACCTTCCTACAAATGGAAAGTTGATTTCGTAAGCAATTAAACACACATTTGTTCAATTCGATACAATCATGGGCTTTGCTGCTACAGAACAGCCTCACTGGGTGTGGTATGACCAGTAGCTTATGGTGGCTAATGCTAGCTAACTGTAGCTCGATATTGCTGTGTAACTGGCATTGCGGAGTCGGAACGCTGGCTTGAAGTTTGTTTTCTTCACATGCTACTGTTGTACCAGCATTAGCATTTAACATTACTTCATAAATACAAAACATTATTCAGCAAAATTTACATAGTGTCGCTTTAAAATGTTCTTTATACCAGCATGTAGGGTTCAGTCTTTGAGGCTGCCTACCAACAGAGGACTGAGTTTAGAATTAAGTGTACATAGTTTAAGTCTGTTGAAGACAAATTCTCTCTGTGAGCCCTGTCTTGACTTCCATTCTTGTAATTTTTTATGCTGTTTTAATAAAATTAATATTTCCTAGTGTGTGTGTGAATTGGATTATTTCTTAAATCAGACATCACTATATACATAACCCAACTATATTTTATGGTCTAGTTCTGCTTATGTTAAAATCCCTATGAAGACATGGATTACATGTGTTTTACGTTGTTTTTTTTGGAAGGACTGGTATGACTGGAAAACATTTGACATTGGTCGTCTCTGGCGAGTGTTATGCTTCTCATTTTACTGGAGCTCAGTCTGCTTTCATGCAACAGGTCAGTTTCTTTATTGGATCAAGGTACAGTATATTCTAATTAACATCCCACTCCCAATATGATAACCAGGCAGCCTCTGAGTCAACAGACAGTATCATCACCCCCCCCCCGCCCCAGTACTGGCAGGTTCCTACAGCACATTCAAGTAAGAGCCTAGTTTGTCAGAAATCATGGCTTTATTCTTGTGGAAATGATGAAACCCCATTTGTCAAATCATGAACACGTCAAGAACTGGATGCCCAATGACCTGTTAGAAAAAAAAACAACCTTACTCTTGAGCTACTGTGTGCTGGATCATCGGCATGCACCCCCGACAGCGCTATCAGAGCCATAACACTGGTGCGAGTCCAGCTCAAGTGTTTCCAACGGCGAGGCCTTATATCAGTCATCTATCTTGGTTTACTGATTATACGTCTACATTAAACAGTTTGACCACTCCAGTAAGTCCAAGATATCTCTTAACTAGAATAACAGCCAGTCAAATATTTAATTGTATGTTTACTGATTATAAGACTAGGCAAGATGACGTACCCTGTAACTCATCAACCACAGTCTGTCATTATCCTGAACATTTGCTCATGTCCTACGTAATACGCTGTAGATTGGTCTAATGGGAACAGCTTCACATACTGCAAGATAACTCATTACACTAGTAAATACAAATTCAATGACTAACATCTCCAGTGACGTTAGATTTTGATGGACAAAGTTTAGGACAGGACCATTTGATCGGAAGTGGCTGCAGTGTGTTCATGATCGGGTGTGTGTTTCTGTTTAACAGGCTGAGCAACTTATAACCCATCAGACTGAGGGATCCATGTTTTTTGTGTTGCAGTACGAATGTTGACGCTTTACAGGTTAACTGCTGGAACTTCACCCTGGTGACACAAGAGGGACAAAAACCCAAGGAATAATTTTGAGTAAGGGGTAGCCATGTTTGCTTTGTACGGAGTGAAAGCCCAGTGTCTTGCTACAACGTGCCTCATGTGCGATTATGTTAATGTTCAATTTGTTGTATTTAGTTTATTTTCTCCAACACCGTGGGAAATTAATAAAAAAAGAGGGAAACGTCACCCTGGATAATATGCAATATATTATCTGATGCACATAAACAGTAAATTATCATTTATCATTTTTTATTGCCACATTCCTTACACAGTGCGCATAACAATCGTTCATCTGCCGCTCTTCCTTTACTTCCTCCTTTGGTCAGAACAGACAGAATGATCTGAACATCTGAATAAACGTGAACTCAACCTGTGGCAAATCAAGAGGCCCAGCTGCACGAGATTATCTGCAGGGTTGCCGTGGGAAGCCAGATGTCCAGCATAGAAAGGGGATAGGTAGCGTGGTAGGTAGACCAGCTCTGAAGAGGTGCTACATTCACCAACACCAGCGGGGGACCGAACTAAATCCAAACCCGACAAAAACACGTGGTGCTCTTTCACTCTCTGTCCTTTACAACTTTCACGCATCTCTCACACACAAGTTTGCAGGCACTGTTATACTGTTTGGAAAGAAACTATAGGGTTCTCTTTAGGAAAGGTCATCCACCGTGACTGAAACAAATCTGACTATGTGCAAAACTTTGAGGACAGCGTCAGCCACCAGTAGCTAGTGTAGAAGTAGGTAATTTTGGCCATGCTCCAGTCTATATACTGAGAGTGTTGAGAGCTGGTACTAAAGTAACAGCTTCTGGCAGGTTCTGATTCTGATCCTGGCTTCCTTTGCTCTGGAGAAACTTCTGCCGATGCCTCTCCTCCTGACGCTTCTTCTTCTCTTGCCTCTGCTGCTCTTTCCTCTGCCTGTTAGAAACCTGGGAATGATTGAAACAAAAATGTGTTTTTAAGCGACCTCACTAAACCTGAGGTGTTATATAAGTAAAATGAATGGGAATAAAATTAACTTGGCTACAAAGGCTGTGAAATAAAGCAGAGAGCCCTGAAACTGAAACTTTTCTGTCAGTTGGACAATTCATCCACGGATTCCACCTTGGGTTTTTGTACATTGCTGCCCTCTGCTGACTGCTTGTGCTCAGAGCAGTCCGTCGCTGCAGCTTTGCAGGCTGAGCAGGATCCTGAGGCACACTGGCCCGGGCAGGACTGGCCCAGCACAGAGCCAACGAGCCATTCAGCATTGATGGTTGCCGCACTGAGCTGGAGCAGGTTCTCCTCGTCGCCTAAGGGGGAAAACACATGCAAGACCACATGAATGGAACGAGTCAGTGTGATGCCACCATCACTGTTAAGATTGAGAACAGTCTACTGAAGTAAAGGCTGACATGTGTGTGTATCAGTGGAAAATGTAGTTGAATAGACAAGCTTGAATGCATGATGGTTATGAAGTCTGTAACAAGGCTGGTTCCTAGCTGTTCTCCTTTGCCTCGACAGTCTAATTCTTCCTGCAGCTAATGAGTCAAGTGTAACTTCTGACCCTGGATTCCTCGATTCTTGATGGAGCTCAGGATCACGTTGTCCTCCTCCAGGGCTGTGGGGGAAGGGTTTTTCTGTCTGTCCCTCTGACCATCCCCGAACTCACGCTGCTGGCCTCGTGAATTCTGCATATTCTGGCGACAGAAAAGGCGAGAAATCATCAGAAACACATCAGCAAAGGGTGCTTCAATGGGTGTACCATTACAATGCTTGAACCGCTAAATGTTAAAGATGACACAATGCACTCTTGACATCTCAAGAGGCAGGCCTGGAATTTACTACATGATTTCAGCTACTGCAAGATGAAAGGGATAATTGTTCCCAAATGCCGGTCCATTTGATGCCCTTTGTATATTACAGCATATACCTCTATGCGGAGCTGAGCAGGACTCTCAGAGTTGTCTCCGATCCGCCTCACACTGTCATAGTGATCTCCATAGCGGTAGGCGATGTGCAGCTCTCTGCACACCTGCTTCTCTGCACCATTTATCTACAGTGAAAACCCGACAGATAAACTGCGTGGTGTTCCAAAGGGTGTTAGGTGTCACAGATAGTAGCAACTTAGATTACATGACGTCATTTGAAAGTCTCTGCCTGTCCCTACCTCCCACAGTGGTGTGTTCAGCTGATGGATGACCACTTTCACCTGCTGACTGCGAGCAAAAGCCACGATGGCGTCATTGCCAGCAAATGTACCAGGCTGCGAAAGGTTGGACACTGGGTGGAAAGAAAGAACAACATTTATTCATAGGATAACACCTGAGCAGTGACCACACAGCACTTTTTCTTGAGCTTTCTATGGTGTCGTGACGGCAAATGTAGAGTGTATCTTCTAAAACACTATCATTGTCCTAGACCGTCATTTCACATTTGTCCACATTTCTAAACTGAGTATTTACATCGTACATACAAGTCGTTACGAGTGAAGTCAAGACAGCCTCATATCAGCAGTGTTTCCCAAACTTGTTGGCGTGGAACGCCTTTAAACAAAGTGATGTCTACTTGCAACCACTCATCAGCAGACACATACAGTACGTCTACCAGGTGTGATCCGTTTAACCATGATAGATTTCTTTACTTTTTCAAATTTTGGGAGTCCTGAGGAAGAAAAGAATGGAGGGGAGTCTGAAAAAAGAAGATCTACTCCTGTAACAAAGATATATATTTTTTATATCGTTCTTATCCTCCTAATCGTCCTGGAGGTTGGGAACCACTGACATACGGAGTGTGCTCCATTGCAAGCAGGAGATGACCACCAGGGGTCAGTGCATGGCTGCCGGTCAAAACGGTCTACCTTTGAAATCAATGGACTGACCATGTAGAGTAACATCACAAAATTGCTCATTGTGAATGAAGTAGTAATAGAAGTCTTCTATCTGATCACAGTCTTCTCCTTCCTCTGTTGATTTACTCAGTGCCACACACTGGGTCATTTTCTTACAGTGCTGTGCGAATGGCACGTCATCCTCGACAAAGGGTTCAAAGTCTTGTCGATGAGACATCATGTACTGGACAGTCTCCTGGCGAAGCCGTAGGTGACCCCGGGAGTGACCCTCTAACTGGTCGCCTAAAGCTCTGAACAGGCAGTTTCTGCGGGAAATAGAGCCAAAATGAAGGTTTCTCAGTGGTAAAGCTGTCAGTATGTTTAAATCAAAGGCTTATATGTCACAGGTGCCTTTGATTGAGCTGGCATTAGCTGGAAAAGTTTTGGGTTTTGGGCAATAACGATGACTTAAGTCCAGCGAAACACAAGCTTCCTAGACCTTCAGCCCAGTTTTAAACATGACTGATGAACATTGACAGACGATGGCACTAGTGACATTTGCGTTTACTATGCAGCAACCATACAGCTATAAAGTCTTTAAAGTGTAGTTCAGAGTACATTGTTATTGACTGTGGACTGGGGACCAATGGACATAGAAGCTCTGTATATTATAAGATTTAAGAGACAAGTGTTACAGTATCGGTGGTGGTGAAGGACAACACAGAGGGAGACAAAGCACAGCTAGACGCCACAGTCTTTTTCTGGCTCTTACCCATCTCCAGGGACTTCTCTCAGCTTGAGCCCCAATGCCTGGAGCTGATTGGAGAAACTGACAAACTCGGCTCCTTCATCACCTTCCTGAGGCCGGTTCTTGCGGTCTTTTACAATGGCTCGGCGTGCCGCCCGCTCGTCCCTCTTACGTTCCAGTTCGCTCTTTTTATTGCTCCGCACAGGTTTCGATGTCTGTTTCCTAGACATGCTGGCCGCAGTTGTCTCTGCAGGCCCACAACACCAGAGTATGCCTTCTTATAGTGATAAGCTGGCACTTGCATCAAGCACTGCCACACATCTGGGACCTATTTAAAAATACACATAAAACAGAGCTGGGGGTGACAAGCTTTCAGGATATGTCAAGAGATATGTGGTTTTCTTAGAACATCATAATATACCCAGGTTGTCATTTGAGCCAGCTCGTCTTCTGTAAAGCTGTAATTTGCAAGAGATAAAGATCCCGCCATAATCTGTCCCCGAGGTAGAAGACATTATACCAAACTCCAATAGGAAATTTGACACTTTTATGCTTGGATTCAAAAACTATATTTATGGCCAGTATCTAGTAAGCCATGAGCTGTCTATTTTGTCAGGTTCTCTAGTGCACCCTGGCAAATTCAAAATATAAAAACGTACTAAGCAACAATTTGTTTTAGCATAAACTGGGCTGGGTTCTGACTGTAAACTGTAGCTCTGCACGGCGCCTTTTGATAAAAGCAGATTGTCTGATTAACGGGATAACTGAATATTATAAATGATCCTTTAAGTGAAGTGGTGTTTGGCGTAAATGTCTATCAAACTGAAGACTGCATCCAACATAAAAGGAAAGAAGTCCTAAATCGGTGTCTTGTGATTTGACCGGTGCTGAAACAATAATAACATTATTATGTTGACTGTATATTCCCTGTAGCGTTATTACTGAAGCTAAATAACAATTCTATGGCTTCGTTATATAGCTAACTAACTAGTCAATAATGCTAACGTTAACTAGTGACGATGTACTAGTTAGTTTCTGGTACTAGTTGGTACTAGTTAATAATATGGAAATGAACATTAAGTTCGACAGCTAGCAGCTAGATAGCTAGCGTTCACGGCTAAATATTGCATAACAAAATCATAATATCCCGCTTCTAGCACTCACTACATAGTAAGCAACTCAAGTTTTTGACGTAGCTAATCGACTGGTGCTTACCTTTAACAAGCTGCGTCTGACGAGATATGTCTTCGTTACGTTACTTATATTTTTTGGCTCAGAAGAGGAATGTAATGATTGTCGTTTTTGTTTACAATTGAGGTTCCGCATACGTATCTCCGTGTACGTCAAAACGTACGGAAAGTGGAATGGGCCAAACAGCACAGGTGATTTAAAAAAAAGAAAACATTGGGCTGATGATAGCCGCAGGTTTATGCAGTGAATCCACAAAAGATATATATTTTTTAAACTTTTCTCATTAACACAAGTGACTTGATAAGCTAGAAAAAGTAGGAATTTGGTACGTTGCATTAGTACCAGTATGCACCTTCTATGAGGGTACAAGGTAATCAATTAAGCAACCAGCAAAGGATCATTAACAAATTGATCGGTAAATGAATCAATGTCAAATTTAGATAAGCTGATCTATCTATCTTTCTATCTATGTATCTATTTGATAATTGTGACAAGTCAGAAAGCTCTGAGTCATTTAATATTGTAGACTGTGACTCGGGACAAAGTAGGAGGTTGAGTTACGATTTGAAAGAAATTTTGCGTCTGAAAATCCCTCTACTCTCTACTCTCCCCACTCCTTGGGAACTCTACTATTCACCAGCACCTTCTGATGACTCCACACAGTTGGAGAATATAATGTGGGGGAGGAGTGGGCCGAGAAGCAATAAACATTTGCTATGTAAAAAAGACCAGCAGACACACTGAGACAAAAAAAGAAAAATAACTTGAAGACATAAAACTGCACCAGAAAATAGGAATAAGCGCCAAGACTACTCTATTTCCTAAAACTAGAAAAAAAAAAATACAAATTTTTTCACCAAGCCAGCTGGTGAAAAAGAAACGGGCCACACATCTGCAGATGTTAGTTGGTATGTGGTTTATTATAGACCTCAGTGAGTGATGGCATTGTGTGTAAGCAGATGTAATGGCCTGAAGCTTATCCAGGCCTTTGTGCATGTGCAGCAATCAGCGCCAGTCACCTGAGTGGAACAGAAGAGCAATCAACCAAACGGAGACAACGAATCATTTATACTGTACATGTGCAGTATGTTTGTGTGTTTGCATGTGTGTATGTGAGAGCCCCACAGGGTATATCCAATCATTATGTTAGAGGAAGTGCCATCAGTCAGTATCAACTGATGTTGCAATGTTATGTTTATGACTGATGCTCCTTTTTTTTTGTTTGTTAGAAACTTACAATCCTCGCAGCTTCACTGACTTGCTCAATGTTTTTTTGACACGACACAGGGTTCTTTGTATGTACACCACCTGCAAAACTAGGATTATTAATCATAACCGACCTTAGGGTCTGTAAAAATATTCAATATGAGGAAATATTATGGTGCACTTAGAAATCTGAGGTCCTGCAAATGTTGGAAACTAGATTTTTTTCAAACTAACTAACTGCTTTAACACAATAGACAAACTGTGCTGTCTCTTTCACAACAGCCAACATATCAAGCTTCACAGCTGTGATAAAGCGGGAGAAGTTTCCTACTAGCTGGCCTCTTCCAATTAAGCCGAGTATGTGTTTGCCAGTAACCGAGTGCAAATATTGCAGTTTTTGGTAAATGCTGGGATCTTAGTGCCGGAGACGAGCCACAGGAGGTAGACAAAGACATCACTGCAGGAAGACACACGAAAAAAAGACTTCAAAGCGTCTGTTCACCTAATTCAAAGAAAAGCATTTACTGATTCTGGCATTTAGCCGTGCGGGTAGGTATATGTTTCGTATAATTAGGTTTTCAGATATCTGAAACTTTTCCTGCCAACTTCGTACAGTTGAAATTAATTGTACCGCACCACTCAAATGATATAAATACATTTGAAAAACTCCGCAGCAATGTGTCTTTCCAGCAACAAAATCTCCCAGATACTCTGGGTAGTTGACAAACCTCACCGTGTTTACTGGAGGACTATTTCTCTGTTAGAAGGCAGTTCCTATGAAAACTGTTGATAGTGAAGCATGTGATTTATCCAGAGTATCTAAGTATCTAAGTTGCACCTGACCATTTTTCTCGGTTTTGAGTACCACATGTATGATTCCATTCACTCGTATTGGAGTGGCAGCGGAAATCTAAGAGACAAATATCTTAAAATCTCAACAACCAAAAACCAAAACTACCTGCATGTTTAGATACCAGCAAGTGGAAAAATATGTCTACGTCATCCCCAGTCTGCCCCCTGTAGATTTTAATTAGGGTCTGCTACACTGGTGCCTAGCTTGGCTGTGTTTCTTCCCTGGGGGGGGGGCCGAGGTGAAGCGACACCAGCAGTGTGCCTGTGGGTGACAACAGCAGGTGCTTTTGAACTCTGCACCCCCCCACCACCAGAGTTAGAGAGTGATTATTGATTATTTTATCGCGCTGTTTCCGTTTTTGCAGTCAGTGCAACATGAATGGTGATTTCATGAATTCACATGAGGCATTTCTCTGTCAAGCTGCTGCTTATTTATTATGTTGTGTACCGAGGCTGAGCAGTTTGGCTACTTTAGGAAGTACTTGGGGGAATACTTAATACATTTGGGAACTGCTGGCCTAGATTTTACCTTGACATTTCTCCTCAGGGTCACATTTTATAGGATGGGTTGTAGCTTGGTGTGAATAATGGTCAGTAACATCACAGAAATGGGGTTTTAGTACGCTGTAGTTTAGCCTGTCGCATCCACATTTGATATTGCATTTTTTTTTTTTAATTTTTAATTTTTACACAATTCAGAGACAGAATCCCCAGAATCCCGTCAGGGAAGGTTTCAGGACCAATATCTCCTCCGAGTTACCTCAGTCAGCTTTGTCTGTTAGTTGCTGAGGGGTTGCACGTTTTGGGGGGGAAATTATGCTCGACAATGCCCCTGTCTGCTTATTCAAAGAAACAACAACAACAACCAACCAAACAAACAAAAGGTTTAGGACTAGGAATTTATATGAGATTTGTCTGAGACTCCCTTTGGACATTAAACGTGCAGGATAGTAGGAGCAGAAACAGCAGGGATTGCGCAGACTCAGAAACTGAAGAGCTGCAATGTCTGGAAGAGAAAACAGAAAGCCAGGCAGCGAGTGTGTGTGTGTGTGTTTGGTTGTGTGTGTGTTTGTCCAAGTGGCGGCACTGAGGGGTAGAAGGGGTTAAGCCCCTGGACAAAAAGGAGGATAAATCATCATGAAGAGTGCCATTCTTGGAGCCCGCTCCAGTGCGTCTGCAGGTATCCACTACAAAAAACAAACGAGCCTGTAGGCCAATGCCATAAAGGCAGTTTGCAGTTCCCCCCTCTCATACCGCCCACTACTCTCTCTCTCTCTCTCTCTCTCGCTCGCGCGCGCGGGCGGGCGGGCACGCGCACGCGCACGTGTACTAGAGGTGGGAGTGGATGCTCGTGTAGCTGCTGGAAGCCAGGATGGGATAATCATGCGCGTCTGGCTTCGGGCGTCGATGCAGCTGCCGTTGCTGGATCCGGACTGGACTCGGGGCGTGGGGTGGGTCTAGTTCCCGACTGGAGCTATCTGGACCTCATGCCGATGTTATCGAGAATTCCGCGAAAGCCGAGGGCGATGGCCGTGAGAGGGGTCGGTGCAGCGTTTTGAAACGATCCAGGCGAGAGAAGTCGTGCCTTCTCGCCGATGGAGGAGAGAAGCCGCCGGTATTAAAGCGCAGCCCCGGTTTGGAATAACTTGGAACAGGGCAGAGAGGAGGAGACCGAGGAACCTTTTGAAGGGTATCGAAGGAGCCCATCTCTGGTTTTGGTCATGGTTTTCTAAACTGGGATAAAAGATTGAAAGGCGCCCGGAAGAACGGATCCCTTTTGCATCGGTAATTAGGAGAGGACTCCCTCCTCGGAGCGAGCGGCAGCCGCATCCGACAGACCGGGGGGGGTGGGGGGGTGGGGGGTGGGGGGGGAGGGAGGGAGGGATACTTGGATGGAGAGGGCGCAGTGAGGGCTGAGAGAGCGGCTTGCCGTGTGTAGGAGGGGACGGAGGGAGACCGGGCAGTTTGAAGGGACGGGGAGCCAGGAGCGGCGCGGCGGCTCCATGAGAGGCTCCTGCCGGGACAGAGCGCCCAGAGCCCAGCCGGAGCGTCTCCACCGCCGCGGGTAAAACCCCGGGGCTACAGGACGGCGGCCAGTTTGGAAGTTTTGATGCATATGATCACAACCACCATGATTTTTATGATTCTTGGTGCTTCAGTTGTAATGGTAAGACACGTTCACCTCCCTCAGCCACAGTGTGATTTTCTCTCTTACTCAGCGAGGCTAATAGTTAATCGGGGGGTCACAAATGTGCCGTAAATGTGTGACATCTGGGAGCGAGCCGCTTCCAGCAGGGCCTATCAGTGACATGTGGAAGTACGTTAGCCTACCTACAATTACCTGCTGCCATAAATAAATAATCCGAGTCCGTTTGGAGGCAAGGGTCCCCCTCTTAGAAATCGGGAGGATCTACCAAGGATAGCTCCTGCCCGCTTCGGTTATGATCCTTATTGTTGTTGTGTGTCTTAGTGGTGGTGGCAAGAATCCCTCGCTGTCTGTAGGGAGAGCCTTTAGCCTATTGCTTGACATGTCCCGGCTGACTGGCGTGGTTCTTTGCAGGCGATAGCCTGCCTAATGGACATGAACGCACTACTGGATCGCTTTCACAACTACATCTTACCGCATCTACGAGGGGAGGACCGCGTCTGCCACTGCAACTGTGGAAGGTAAATGCCATCGTCCTCGTGCAATATTTGGCATAAACATGATATTGTGTGTGCTTTTTTTGTTTTGTTTTTTGTTTTTTTGTTCTTCTCCTTCTTTTTTATTTTCTCAATTGCCGAAGAGGCCTCCAAGATTTCTGGCGGCGAAGCGCCGCCAAGCCAACGTGATACCAGCCCGTCTGTGCTTTTACATAGCGACGGATGTTTTCATTGAGCTTTTATTGTTCGCTCTAACAGACAGTCCGGCGACGCGTTTGGTGGCGGCCTGTGCCATATATATGTATATATATATATATATATATACATATATGTATGTATGTGTGTGTATATATGTGCCGGCTGAGGATTTCGGCTTTGCTGCATATACCCCTACGAAGGTGTGTGTCGGAGCCATAAATAGGTAATGGACTGTGAGCAATATGAGGCCGCGCAAAAAAAAAAAAAAAAAAAAAAACCAAAAAACAATCCGAGCATCAAGTGTGCGGACCAGGGGATATCAAGCTGCTGGGCCAGTAACGAGGATATGGGCGCCGAGGGGAAAGTGGTGGTGGCTTAAGAGGCGCTACGGGGGCTACCGGCCGCCCGTCAGCCCACCTGCTGTTTGCTGTCACGGTGAGAGCAGGTGTGGAGTGGAGAGGGGGGGGGGACAGCAGCAAGACACTCATTAATATATTCATTCGGATTCAATCTGCATTAATATGCACTTTCCATCAACAGTAGGCGTGCAATACGGCAGGATGTAGGTTGTGTGGATGAGCAGAGACACAGGTGGGCCTCTGTTTTTTGTTTTTTTTTTTTTGTTATGTTTTTTTGGGGGGTGCTAAATCTCTACAGTGCGCCAGGTCATGGCAACAATGTTGGAACAAGATTAAAAGTAAGAGTCCTTTTAGCCAATAGGTTCACCCCTGTGTTGTCCTCAGATCTTGGATCCTGATTGGCCCGTGTCCTACAGGCAACCTAGCTACAGCCATGAGGACAGAATCAGTGATTCGGGGGAAGGGAAATGTCACTATTCATGTTGGTGCAAGTGGAACAGATGCACCTTAAACCAGCAACGGCACTATAGCCTTAGCCTCGAAATCCAGAAATCCTTCATCATCAGGTGCTATTAGATTATGCTTATCAGAGAGGGATAAACTCACCCCGATTTTTGTCATGTGATATACTAATCAAGACAAAAAAAAAAAAAGCACTTTTGGAGTCACAGGGTTTATGATGAGATGATGCATCACTGACAGTCTTATTTTGTAATATGTCATCATTGCTACTGCTAAAATAGCTGTGATTATGATGGCAAGCACAATTTCCAAAATGTAGCAAAAAAAAAAAGTAATATCAGAATCATTAAGCAGTGATTTCTTTATCTATTACACCAAAAAGATCATTTGTCTGCTATATAAGCCTTTGTTTAATGCATAGGCACTGATAAAAAAAAAAACCACATACCACCTTATCAGGCTTGAGGACACAGCCAGTGTCATTTTATCTGGCATCCTCGGCGCTCTGATTTGGGTGCAGTTGTAGCTTCTCTGACGGGCCGGAGATTGGCCTACAATAGCAGCCTCTGTGGCAGAGAGCAGATCTAGGATCGGGCTGTGTGTTATGCTGAGTGCACCCCCATTGGTGTCGTGCAGGATAGTTGTCCTACGATGATCTAAATGTTCTTATTGAGGCATTTTCCTTCCTAAAACTCTCGCTGAATGATTTTCTTTTTTTAATAAAAGAAAATAAAGACACACATTCAAAGATTTGTACGGCACAGGAGAACAGGAGATGTACAGGCAGCATTAAATAATCCATTACTTTATTTACTGGTTTATGTGCAAAAGCCCTCCTCAGGAAAAAAGAAAGAAAACATGGCAGAAGATTTTGTCTTATCTTTACACATAGCTTAGCTTCGTTTATTGTGCAAAATGTTAATGGACCTCGGTGGCAGCGTGGCTCAGGTCAGAGAGGTTTAATAGTTGGGGTTTGATCCCCCTTGTGGCCATACTTCTTCAGTAAGATACTTAAGGTGGTAATCTGCAAGATCAGTCTTTCTTTTTTTTCCCCCCCTCTAGATTCAGTTCAAAGTGCTATTGTGTTTCTGCACTGCAATTCCCAGAGATCATCTGTCAATCAAACAATGTGGGTGGATTTTCTGTTCATGAAGTCGCATTTCTGTAGGTGGAGATTTTTTTCTTTGTCTAGAGCTGCTATTGATTCTCACTTTGTCCTCGGTTTGCGCCAAACAAGTCGGAAAACATTAGCACGTACTTCCAGTCTACTAAAGACAGCATGTTATGTCAGTCAGCGATAAAGATGAGCAAAGCGGATGACGTGTGGGAAAACGTGGGTTACAAACTCGGGGTGCGGAGTTTTGAGATGTGGGCCTTCGCAAGGCAGGGTACGTCTAATGAAAGGCGCTATCACGTTGCATTACAGAAAATGTAGAATCCGGCGTTTTTGGAGTTTGGCCCATACTAGGGATTAAAGGTCAGGATATCTCCGCCTCTGCTGCTTAAATTTTGAGCATACATTTGTTTTAAAAACAAAATCGGTCTCATTTTCAGAAGTGCAGTACTAAATTGCTGGACTTCTCTTTCGTTATGAAAAGTTTTCGTAAAAATCCTTCGAAAACCTGCATCAGTCCTAACCTGTTATCGGTGTATTAACCCAAAGTGTGTGCGTGTATCAGTGCTCACTTCCAGGAGTTAAATCTCTCAGCTCCCACTGTGTTTGTCAGAACTGCCTGTGTTGTTAGTTTTTGTTAAAAGCTTTCATACCCTCTCAGCAGGCCGGGTTATAGCAGTATAGTGAGACTTTTATATCAACTGGATGTATCTGCTTTACAGCGGAGTCAGTGCTGTGGCAAAGGGAATGTAAGGAAGTTGATGATTGTTGAGCAGTCGCTGCTGCAACGGTTAATATACAGAGCTGCATGTAATGTTGTCATGCATGTCATGCCTTAGCTATGATGCAGCAGACTGATGTATTCTCTGATCTACTACTGATCATTTGTCTTCAAAAGAAAAATTCTATCAGCGTAACATTTCCAAATTTTTCGCGACAGTTCGTCTTTCTTCTGCTTTGGGATGTGAGCACCTGGCTGGTAGCAATCACGCACCCCGTGGAATCTGTTGGAAACAATTAAAGTTGGCTTCAAATTGAGCCCTTTCATGTTTATCCTATTTGGAACAAATTTAAAGTGACTTTCTAGTCTTTATTTTGAATTTAAAATGGGACTTTAATTTCAAAATGACATGAAAAAGATGAAGCCCACCTTGATAAAATAAATGCTAGTTATAAAATAACTCAAGAAATACTTGCAGACTACATTATATATTTGTATTGGCAACATTTTAAGGTTTTTATTGGGCAGGTGCCTGGCAAGGCGTTGACTCCCATATCCAAATATGAGAGTCAACGCCTTGCTGAAAGGCACCTCAACAGTAGTCACTGAAGGATGAAGTGAAGTGTTGCTCATTCACTTTTCAGGCCATGAGCTTTTCCTGCTGATTCGCAATCACAAACCGACCATAAACTTCCCTGCCTGAAGTGCAGCCTGGAGACACCCAAGGGTCCTTCAGGGGGTTCCAGCAAAGTGCAAATTGGTGCAATCTGATTAAAATTTCTAAATTTCAAGACATCATTTGAGTTAGAAGGGGTATATAAAGATATTATTTTCATTGTAACCGTTAGATGTATAGATAGATAGATAGATATAGATACAGTAGATAGTCCAAAAGTGTCCAAGGTCCTCAGGGTCAAGGAAATTTGGAAGGTCCTTTTTCAAGGTAAGGTTATACAGACAAGTGGCAAATTTGTCAGCCCTCTGTATGTCATAGAGATGTCTGAGAATTGTCCATTTGTTTGTTTAATTCATACAATTATATGTTGGTTTAAGGGCTCTTACAAGGACACAAAATTGATTTAGATTTTTTCATATATACGTATGCCTAACCCTCTCATCACCTTCCCCTGGCTGTCCGTCCTCCAGGCATCATGTCCACTATGTAATCCCATACGATGGGGACCATTCTTTGGTGGAT
The DNA here is from genome assembly GCF_016859285.1 of Xiphias gladius. Lineage (NCBI taxonomy): Eukaryota > Metazoa > Chordata > Actinopteri > Istiophoriformes > Xiphiidae > Xiphias > Xiphias gladius. The sequence goes on from NC_053417.1 coordinate 7,503,445, forward strand.
TCATCAGAGAACTACTTTGTGAGTGACAGTGTGACCAAGCAGGAGATGGACTTGATGCTGGGGCTGCTGCTGGGCTTCTGCATTAGCTGGCTGCTGCTGTGGCTGGACGGAGTCCTACACTGCGCCGTCAGGGCCTGGAGGGCGAGCCGCTACTATGGTAAGCTGGACATTGTCTGCTGCAGCTACACATGGACACAACTCACACAAGAGCTCAGTGGACTCTAAAGTATCACAAATCTTTCTCCGATCATTTCGGTTGTGTGTGCTGTGATGTGAATGTACAGCTAAATGACGGGCAAAAAACATGTCATCAGATGTTCACAGGAATAAAAATTTGAATAATTTTAAATTTTTCAGGTGAAATAACAAAGTATCTATAATTCAGAGCAGGATTTGTGTTGGCACATCTTATTCACAAAATGCTTGTATGGAGGAATATGTGTATCCACCATGTCTCTGTATGTGTAAGCGCTTGCCAGGTTAGCACAGCAGTTGGTGGAGCACTGGAAAATGACCTTCCCCCCATTGCTTGGCCCATTTTTGGCTCTTCTCACAGATTTTTTTCTCACTTTACTGCAACCTCTTGGAAAATTATAGCTAAACCTTCCAACTGTGTGATGATTCAGACGTAGGTTATCAGTAAAGGTGAAAACTGAATTTAAATGGCTGTCTTCTCTTTTGGAAAGCCTAAATACTTGAAACCTTATTTCACTAATAATCCTCTTAATTTGTTTTCAGGAAACGGCAGTAGTCATATGCTAAAGTAACAGCATCACCATTAGGTGTAATTCAACTCAAAATTATCTTATAAGACAACATGAAATCTCCTTAATGAGAACTCTAATAATGGAGACCCCCCCGAAAATAAAAGTGTTATGAAATTGAGGTGATGGTAATGATCATTTTCTACATATTCAGAGTATATAATATGATGTTGGTCACAGTGGGAAAAATAAAAAACTAAACCACAGCAACAAATGATTGAAAAAAAATGGCCTTTTGTATTTCTTTCACAAACATAGCAGATTTACCTCAGTATATCATTCTTTAATTCATTTTGATGGAATACTGTAGTGTAATCATTGTACCTCAGTGCCATGCCCTGGTGGGTGTTTCAGTATTAGTCCGTTAGCTAAAATATTCTGTTAGCATTGAATAGAAAAGTTGATATCCTTGCGACAGCTGATGTCAGACAAAATCACTTCACAGCATGTTTGGCTGAATGACTTTTCAGCAGTGATTTGGATTAAATATAAAGCTGTTAGTATTTCAAGGCAGGTCTGACACAATTCTCTGCTAACTTCTGTGCCCCGTTGTATTATACTAAGTTAAACTTTTAATGATCTAATTGGGGACACTGCAAGAGCAGGGTAGCAAAGCAATGCAGTAAAGTGGAATAGAATATTAATAGGAGTTGAAATAATGGAGATGATGTAACCCTGAGTTAAACCTAATTGGGAAGACTACAAATAGCTTTGAAGGGTAGGCCTACAAGTTAGCTAACGGGAAAAATGGCAATCCCCCTCAATTTACATTCGTGATCATTGCTTTCATGGCTGTATACCTGCATAGGTTACTAATGTTTGGAATTTGGAAGTTTAGCTATGCATGAGTGTATGTTAAGAATAAACGTTTATATAACACTACTGAAAATACATTATCAAGTAATTTACGTATTAATTAAAACTATAAATTAAAAATAGGAGAAGATAGAAGTGAGTTTTGAGGAAGGATTTAAAAAAACGACACTGATTTTGCTAGTCTGAGATTCTCAGGCACGACTTCCACAGCTGATGCGCCCAGATGGTAAACATAGGTCTCCCATGGTGTTGAGGAGAGACATGGGCATCATTCGAAGGGCTCTGAAAGAGGATCTCAAACAGCAGTCAGGCTCGCATGGGGTTGACAAGTCAATCAAATAAGGAGATTTAAAATGTTAAAATGTAGTCTAAAATTGAAGAGCAGTCTGTGGAGGGAGACAAGGATTTAAGTGACTTGGCCACTTCTCTTAGAGAGTGTGATTAGCCTGGTGGGCAGTGTTCTGAATTAACGGTAGTATGCTGACGTTTCTCCTGCTAAGACCACAAGCACGTCACAACAATCAACCCTGGGGGAGATAAAAGCATGAATGACTTTCTCCAGGGCAGCAAGTAAAAGAAAAAAAAATCTAATTTTAGTGACATGCCCTAGTTAAATGAAACATGATTATGCCTCTTAAATATCTAACGACAGACCTGAGAGGTTTGGCTTCTTAATGTTTGTTGATAGGATACCCTCATAACACATAAGATTTAAAGTGCTAGTAAAGGTACAGGAAGGAACAGAAAGGAGTCTTTCAGCTGGAGGAAATGTTGAGACGCCTAGGTTGTATTATGAGAGAGACATGACATAATGCAGGATACATCTATAATACAAGGCTTTATTGGGCTTTGAAACAGAGTGTCTGCTGCATAAAAATGGAATTAAATCTATCTTTGGATGATATTCCCCAAGGACAGTATATAAATAGAGAATAATCAGGCACCCCAGATCGACCCTTGGAGTACTCCACAAGACAGAGGGGGCCATAAAGACAGTTTAATCAAAAGTAAACTGGTCTGGTACCATATTACTGATACCTACGAAGCTTTTCAGAGAATTTATTCAAATACTATGGTCCACTCAAGTCAAGGAAAATTAAACCGGTTATTTTGGTTGTAGTTACTTCCCAGAGTATCAGCTGGTTGCCTGCCAACCTCAAGGTAACAAAAACAACACCTGTCATGGTGCTTGGCCAGGAAATAATTCCAGCATGTAAATCCCCATAAAACCACAACTTGCCATTTGTAACCAAATAAGATACAAGATATTATTTATTGAGCCTTAGTGATGGTGGTAGGGGCATTTTTGAGCTTTGGACAGAGCCATGCTAGCTGTTTCCCCTGAACTACCTACTTGCTGGCTCTAGCTCCATGGTTAATGCACAGACATGGCAGTGCTGTCCATTTTTCCTCATATACTTATTATAGAAACCTGTTTGGTTCTTGGTACACTAAAGCTTAGCAGTTTAAAACTTGCACTGAAGACTAGACGCCAGGATGGTGTCTTGACCCATTTACACAGACAGGAAATATGGATTTGGGGCCCTTGTTTGAGTCAGAAAGGGTCTAATATAGGTTGTTTTATAGGCCTTTTTCACAGCAGACATTTTGACTTGTCATGGAATGAGAAGCACAGCTGTCACTAATAATATTAACCATGACTCTGTTCTATTCAAGTGTCCCAGTAAGTCAGTGAAGGGGGCATGCACAATACCACGACCCTGAGACTGAAGTAGCTAAATAGAATTCGGCCATCATTAATGTTATTATTTACGCCTGTGCTTTTCCCACCGTAACACATTAAATGTCTTCTGTGAAAAAAAGCCTTTTCTCTTTCACAGCTTTTAAGTGTTGGCAGAGATAGTTCAGTGCCTTTTCTACTTGAATTCAAGTGATAAAGGTGTAATACGTCCCATCCAAAAAAAAAGGTAACAAAAAAGGTAAGAAATGTGTGTCCACCCCAATCACAGAGAATGTTACCATTGCGCAGTGGTTCAGTGGTTAGCACTGCGCACAACACAGCATAAGGTCCCCCGTTTGAGCTCTGGCCCTGCAGGTCCCTGTATGGTGTTACATGTGTGCTCTCTGCATGTTTGCATGATTTTCCAAAGTCATCCAGTTCAGGTGATATGGAAACTCAGTATACTCCATAATGTGGATGAGAGTGTCTACACAGTGGACAGCATGACGAATAGAAAAAACATGAGAATAAAAAAAAAAAAAAACCTTGATTCACACGGTGTTTAAAATGTGGATTAAATCTAGAGGTTTGCAGAAAGCCACAGCCACGGATACAAACATCAAGTGTCTTGCCGTGAATTAATATGCAGTACTACCTTAAAAATTAGTTGTCCAAGGAGAAACTCCGGCCGAGGTATCATTTTTATTAAACAAGCATTGCTTTTGTGTGATAATAGCAGTTACTGAGACCGCTTCAAAGCAGGCCTGAGAAACAAAGATTGAGAAATGACTTCACTCCCACCATCTGCTGTGCTGTAGTGAAAGCTACATTCCCACATACCATGTGTTTAAATCCAACTGAGTCTGATAGTTGCTCCTTAATTTCCTGTCTCCTGTCATCACCGTCTCCCTCTGAAATATCTTTTTCATTTCTCGTACCATCTCCTCCTGACAGATGAAGGATGCATGTTACTTTAGTACAAGAAAAAGGAATGCAGCAGATTTAATGAGACAGAACATGTGGTGTACAGTTCACAAGTATCATCTGGCTTGTGGGGCTGTGCAGACGCAGGCAAAGAAATAAAAAGCTTTCAGTGACATTAAAGCTAAGCAGCTATTAGACACACATGTGAAATCGTGACTTGACAGCATGAAATCCCTCATAGTGTGGCGCTCTGCTGACGAGACATCAGCCGCCGACAACGCAGAGGATTCATCTCAGAGCACTGGCAAAATGCTCACTGATGCTGGGTATTAGCATCCTGGATTACAGTGTTTTAGTTTCAAATGGCCATGCACGTTTCACAGGCTTCTTGACCCTGCCAGGATTAAAATCTAGGGGGAAACACTGCCAAAGTTTTCATTTTCTGTTGGCACTAATTAGCTAAATTTAGAGATACTGAATGTAAGCAGAACACGATTAAAAACAGGATGTAGTGCGGAGGTGGCCTGGATCATCAGTTTTAAAGACAATGCTAAAGTAGGCGATATGTGACCTGGATACTTGGAAAAGCTCCTCAGGCAAGGATGGGAAACAATCAAGCAACGATCAAAGACTGATGGTTATCACTAATATGGGTTTTTAGGATAGAAAATGCCATGTGTTCCTCAGATTTTTCAGTGTTTTTTAGATGCTGCTACAATAAAAAAGGTGCTTGAATTACACAGGCTTTGATAGTTGCAGGCTCCTGCTTTGCGCAGAGGTGTGGAAGGTTTTGCAGCAGCGGGTGAGACAATGCTGTTTTCTCCAGTGCATTAGTACAACAGTGTAAAATACATCATCATAAAAATAAAAAAAACACCCAGAGAGGAGGGAACATCCACATTCATTAGCAGCAGTTATACAGTGGGGGACATAGGCTGCTTCTTTTGTACTGGGAGGGAATATCCCCTTGCTTGTGTGTGTGTGTGTGTGTGTGTGTGTGTGTGTGTGTGTGTGTGTTTCAGTTGTGACGTCGATGCTAGGTCAGAGTCGTTTAGCCTCCCCGAGATGAGGAGTGAAGGTGAGGCTGACAGGGCGGGGAAGGGTGTTTGTGTGTGTGTGTGTGTGTGTGTGTGTGTGTTGGGGGTGCAGGATGGAGATGCTGTCATATCCCCACCCCCCACTTGCACACATATACACACAATCTCTCTGCCAGAGCTATAAATAGAATGAGAGAGAGCAGCTGGAATGGCAAGCGAGAAACACACGCACACACACACACACACACACACACACACACACACACACACACACACACACACACACACACACACACACACACACACACACACACACACACACATTCCTTCCATCTTCCTCTTCCCTCTTCCTCTCTAGCTCCTCCTCTTTCCTTTCTCTTCCTTCCTTCCTTTTTTTTTTTTTTTTTTTTTTTCTTGAATATTTGATACCAGTCTCTTTTTGCAAAGAAGAAAACAAAAATCTTCACCTCCCACTTTCTGCAGTGCATTATCATTTCTCCCGACTCCATCTCCATCCTTTTATTCAAATGAGAAAAACCTGTCTTCATTGCCCCTTTTCCTTTGGATACCCTTCAGAACAGTCCTTGTGGACAGCATACCCATTCACAGCTATAAATAACTCTCCCTCCCTCCCTCCTCACCTCCCCTCCACCCAACACCTCACCCCCTCCTCCCCACTCGCTCATCCTCTAGCAGGGCCATTTGCTACTGGGTTTGCAGTCTGGGGCTCTCCCTCCTTCTCCCTTCTCTCTCTCTCTGCTGTCTCTGTGGACCTCGCTCCGCCTCGCCGGCCCCAGTTTATAACCTGCCAAGCACGAATGTCTCCTCCGCCATTCCCCTCTTCACGTTATACACCACACATTCATGGAATCCCACTTGGTTTCCGGACAGTCACTCATTTCACGGCAGGTTGGCCTCTCTGTTGTAAAGCCTGTGAATTCTGCATATACAGTACAGTATGGTGGCTGCAGAAAGATACATTTGACACTCTATTAAAAAATGAGTGTTTAGCCTTAGTCTCACCTGTGACATCCTTTTGACTGTAGAGGAATAATGCCCAGTCACACGTTCCCCAGTCCACCTAAACACAAATGTGGAGAATCAAGGGCAACGCCATGGTGCACTTGAAGTGACTTGTGCCATTTACCATTGTCATCCAATTTTTCAATGTCACCTCTGTGGGTCTGGCCTCATTGCAAAAAGCTCACCCCTACTTCCTAGAATTAAAAGTTATTACAGCTGTGATAAAGCTGGTTGCTAAAAGACATATTAAACATCAGCTTTTTCAGTCTGAGGTCTGTATGGAGCTCATAAATCAGTTTTATGCAGTGTACCATGGAGTGCAAAGAACTTTAGGCATTTAATTCTGGATCATTCTTTGGTTTATCTGGCCCATCTTTGAAAAATATGAAATGTTGTATGGAAGACATGATTTAGAGACACATGACCTGCATTTATAAGCTTTCCCATTCTCGGTTCACTTAAAATTTGACCATAAAATACATATTCAACTTTTTGCTCAGAATTGTGTTTTTGTCAGGGTAGAAAAACCAATACTTAGGCCATCATGGGACTTGTCATCTCTCCACTGAAACTGAGCAGGACGATTAAAAAGGCATACATCATATCAGAGATAGGACACATTGACGGGCTAATGTCAGCCTAGCTCTAAACTATTCATACATATTCCAGAAGAAACTGAGTGACAAAGAGGCGCTTGGATTAGTCCTCTGTGTTGCTGGTTGTTGATGTGTCCTGTCTGCCTCTAACTGGATTTAGAGCCACAAAACCAGGCTAAGAAGGATCTTACACTATTGTGTGTCTGGATCTCATGAGTGTGTCTTATAGCTACTTGGCTTTGGTGTGGGCGAAAGCCTGCATTCAGTTGTCTTTGCACATGTCTGCACAACTGCACAAGTGAGACAATGTTGGTTAGCTATAAATGACAATCTGTGATTACACATTTTCATGTATACTTGTGAGTACAAGTAGTGAAACAGAAAAGGAAATGATCAATATTCTGATATCTTGTGATTTGGATAAAATATCAGTACTCGTCATCCTCTGTGTTGCACTGCTGATACGGAGGCGTTTCCTTCCTTTCCTGCAGGCAATTGATGTCTTCAATGTTCTGCTTCCTGCCAGTTCAGTCTTTTTCCAGTTTATGTCTTTTTGTCATTGAAATACTGGCATGTGTCCCTTTGTTTGAGTGTTTAAAATGCTCAGACACATACAGATACATACAGTATGTGATCATAACTTCCCCAGTTTGATTCTGGCCTCAGACATTTGTTGCATGTCAACTACCTGACTTTCTCCCCATGTTTCCTGTCTGTCTCTATTGTCAACTGTCAAACAAAGGCAGAGGGTACACACTGTTCAGGCCTGTAGCTATCCAAAATGTTATCAATCTTTTTTTTTTTGTAATGTTTTTTATGATGTGGTTAAAAACCACGGTGCCAGATGCCATAATTGATTGATTGATTGATTGGTTACCTTGTGATGCTATGCTCTATTTTGAGGAATCTGATCTAGATTTTGAATCAGAACAAATGGTATTGACTTTGAACAGAAAACCAATTCTTCAGTAGCACCTGCCTCCTCTGACAGCCCTGTTGCCTCTCATCTCCTTCCTCCAGATACCCCGTCCTGGTCATGGCTGCCCCAGTTCTGCAACCTTCGAGACCTCCGCCGCCGAGCCCAGCTCCGACAACTGGAGGACTCCAGCGGCAACATGGTCCACATCAAGCAGAAGCTGTACCACAACGGCCACCCCAGTCCCCGCCACCTCTGACTCTAAAAAAACTAAACAACAAAATCAATAACGAAAAAAAATAAATCCCCTACTCTAAAAGACTTTCTCCTTTCCCGTCCAAAACCCCTCGCCTCCCTTCTCAAACTGCCCCTTGGCCAACTATTAACTCAGAGACCCTGGAAAAAACTGCCCTCCCACAGTTCATAACATGGCCCCCTTAAACTCCCATGACAGGACTTTCTTATGACTAAACCTGGCCCATGTCAGCACTAAAAAAAAAAAAAAAAATCCCAAAACGGAGCAAGATGACGATTATTTGCTGCCACTGAAATCTTGTCTTATGTCCATGTCCACCATTGTGGGAGGAGGAAGGGAAAAAAAAAAAAAAAAAAACATTTTTAAGGGTGTTTTTTCTGTATAGAGACATTTTCTGTGTTCATTGTTTAACTTGGCATGCTCTTTTAGAACAGGGTAAGATGTGGGCAGTGTATGGAACAGCGCGGCAAGACGGGTGTCATATTTTTTTTCTCTATTAGGTGGGAGGGGGGCTTTGTGGGTGTGGGGAGGGGCAAAAGAGACTGGTGGGTGGGTGGGTTTTTGTGATAGTTAGATTGCTGCTTCTGTAAATAGTTATAAATATGGGCAAATGGGATTTAACAGTCTTTAAGAGGGGGTGTGTGGGGGATTTGTGTGTGAGTCGGTTATCGATAGAAAACCTAATGATGGACTGTGTGGTTAAAGATTATAGGAATGGAACAGAAAGACTAGTCTGTTTGAAAACTGGATGTGAAACCATGTGATTTCTGCTAAAAACACAGATTAATTAGCTTTGTTACCTAGTGAATTAACTGAATGTATTAATTTTTTCTGTAAATATGTGAGGGGGAGGGGAGCGTGTACATTTGCGGTCAGGGTTCTCTTCGCTATATTATCATTCTTAAAAGACACGAGGGGAGAAATAAATGCCAGCCAAGATGAGTCAGTTCAATACACACACACACCCACACACACACACACACACACACACACACACACCCCTCTCCATCTTCCCCACACTGTGCTCAACAGCACAGTTCAATTTTCTTAATCCAATTCCCTCTCACTTATCAGGAGCAACCAGCCTATCAGCAGAGGGAACCCTCACCCAGCCCCCCCCCCCCCTGCCCTCTCTGTCCAGACATTGCTGTTGTGAGGATGAAATGTCTGTTTTATTAAAAGTGCCATTGAAGCACAACAGTGACCTCTGATGTTTGACTGTGTCATTTCAATCATATGAGCGAAGATGAGAACGCATTCTCATGGCGAGAAGGTATTCCAGAGCACCGACAACAGACAGATTATACAGAGAGGTCCTGCTGACAACTTCAGTTCTGTTTATTATAAATTCAAACAGAAATTTCATAAGCACTGACTAACAATACTTCTGAAATGACATCGGGATGCCAATGACATCCCGATGCTGCTGAGAAAAAAAGCCTGCCAATATTATCATCCAGGGATAGATTGTGACACGTTCCAGAGGAAGTGAGGGCTTTTAAAAGAACATTTTCATCTTGGTTGGATATTCTTTAACAAATACATCAGTCTGCATTGACAGTCATAAATACTGCCTGCTTCATGTATTCACAATGTCCATTATTATTTGAATATATAAACTACAGCTGAAACTAATGATTATTTTCATTATTGATTAAACACTCATGTAAAGAAAGATTAGTAAAGGCACTGTTAAATCTATAATACATGTATAGCAATTTTCTACAGCCTAAGTTGACATCTTTAAATTTGCTTCTCTTGTCCAACCAGCAGTCTGAAAGCCAAAGATATTACAAGTACAGGGATTTAAAACTCAGAAAAGGCAGAAAAGCCTCACATCTGAGAGGCTGAAACCTGAATGTTTGGCCGTTTTTCCATTAAAAATTATGTCAGTGATTAATTATTGAGTAACTGATTAGTTGACTAATCATTTTAGATCCAATATAAACTACACCTGATTTTTTTGCACTGTCGTGTGTTTTTTTTAATCTGCACAAGTGCGAGAAAGGTCACACAGCCACCTGGACTTCAAGCAGTGTATTTGTAAAAGACCTGTATGGCTAGAAACAGTAGAAAAAACAAATGTCAAACACCTGATGTAAACTGTGGCTATTGGGGAAGCTGGGTTACTGCAAACCTAGTGTCACACTGTCAGAAGGGCTTAGCCGTATGCCTCAAAGCTGCAAAGCTTCAACCTTGTAATTGAGGTCCAAATCAGTAGTGCACTACTGCATTTAAAAAAAAAAAAAAAAAAAACTTATATAGGCATTACCACAAAAATCCCAAATAGCCCATGAAATAAGAAACAGTCATCCAAAATTATTCATTATGCACCAACATTAATTATTAGTTATTCTCAGACAAAGACATTAAATCTTTTGTGTGTCAAAGCTCTCATCCAACGTTAGCAGCTGTGACACTGAGACAGTGACATGTGACCACGTGACAGGCTTACAAGTTACAAACAACTCTCTCTGTTAAGAAAGGTTCTTAAACATTTTGTACATGTGGAATTCAACTCTTTACAGAATCGGTTGGCAAACATGCAAGAACATCTCTTTCGGAGGGAAAATCTTCAAAATGTCACGCAGCTACAGACTTTAAAAATGGCAATAATGACCAGAAGATAGAAAGGAATGAAGTGGAATGAAGTGGTAGGCCAGCCCCAGTGGTGCGCACATCCTTTACCTCAGAGTCCTGCAAACCCACAGGCTATTGTCAAAATATTACTTGAATCATGACATTTGCAGTAACTGAGCTATACACATGTTGATAGAAGAGCACATAGAATTCAAGGTGAATGTTTCAGACTTAAAGCTCAACCTGTCCAAGAGCTGTTTAAGAGTTACAACAGCTCTTCATTGACAATGGCATTTCATCAAAGATCCCCAGTCATTATTTTGTTGGACTAGACTAGACTTGGCTTGGCTTGGCTTGGCTTGGCTTGGCTTGGCTTGGCTTATGGTTTGTGGTTAGCATCTCCACTCTGTTTGTTTGAAAGAGGCTTCTCAGTTTGACTAGGTTCAGCCTCTTCAGTGCTGGGAATCTGAGAGGCAGCTGACTTCTTGGTTGTTAAAATCTCAAGTTTCTCAGTAGGTTCTGACACGACAGACTCAACCTTGGTTTCTATTTTGGGAACAGCTGCTGAGTCCTTCTCATCAGACACTTCTTTTACTACTGTTTCTACCTCCTCTAAAGTCTCTACTGGTTTTGCCTCAGCTTCCCTTGCAGCAACCTCAGTAGTCTCGGGCAGTTTCACGTCTTCTGTGGACACAGAGTCAGCCTCCTTGGTTGGTAGGACTTGTGCTTCCTTGGCAGCAATCTCTGTAGATAAAGGCTGTTTGACAATCCCTGTAGTCAGCGTCTCCATGGCAAAGTCTACAGCCACTGTCTGAGCCTCTTTTACTACCTCTGAAGCTGTGGCTTCAGTTTTTATGGAAGTTTCTGTTGGGATTATTTTAATTGGTAGGACTTCTGCTTCCTTGGAAACCTCTGTTGGGTTGACGTCTGCTTCATTGGGAATAGCTGCTGAGTCTTTCTCATCAGACACTTCTTTTACTAGTGTCTCTACCTCCTCTACAGTCTCTACTGGTTTTGCCTCAGCTTCCCTTGCAGCAACCTCAGTAGTTTCAGGCCATTTCATGTCTTCTGTGGGCACAGTGTCAGCCTCCTTGGTTGGTAGGACTTGTGCTTCCTTGGCAGCAATCTCTGCAGATAAAGGGTCTTTCACAGTCTCTGTAGCCAAAGTCTCAGTCTCTGTGGTCAACTGTGTGGCAGTAGTCCGTGTCTCCTTGGGTTCCTCCTCTGTTGGGATGACTTCAGCTTCCTTGGCAGCAGTCTCAATCATCGCAGGTTTGACCTCCTTAAAAACCTCTGTATCCATACTCTTTGACTCCACCTCTGTCACCACCACCTTAGCCTCTTTAGTAACCTCTGACGTTTCAGACTCAGTTTCCGCTACAACCTCATTTGCGTTCTTGACAACATCACTTTCCATCGCTTCAACCTCCTTTGTGACTACTGCCTCCATCTCTTCTGCGATGGTTGCTACAGCATCAGCCACCTTAGCTACATCAGTTGCTATTGCTTCAGCCTCTTTTACAATGTTTGCCATGGAGTCAGTCATTTGAGCTACATTGTGTGCAATACCTGCCCCCTCTGCAGCATTACTTGCTATTTCCTCAGCAGTCCTAGTGGCTTCGTTTTCTACATCATCAACAGAGGTGGCTGCTGATTTATTTTCCTGGACAACAGTTTCCTGGGAGAGTCCGGCTATTGTAGGCTCTGACTCCTGGACAACATTAGAGACAACAGCATCAAATTCCTTCTCCAGGGCAACAGCAGAGACTGTCGTTTCTAAGTTTACTGCAACATCAGTTTCTTCCTTGACTACTACTGTGGCCTCTGTTTCTTGCACTGGATCAGTAATTGGCTCCTCTTTACTCACAACAGCAGTCTCTTCTGCGGTGGAAGCTGATATGCCCTCACAGTCTTTAACCTCAGTGACTATATCCTTCACCTCAGGTACAACAGTGTCTGTAGCTACAGCTGTGCCTACAGCCTCTTTAGTCAGGTCCTTGATGGCCTCGAACTCCTGCACTAATGGGACAGCAGTAGCTGTCTCAACAATGGTTTCAACTGGTTCTGCTTCATTCAAAGTTGGAGTTCCTACAGCTGCTTCTGCCTGGGCAGCGCTGCTCACAACCTCGAGGAGAGGAAGGACTTCTACGGTTGGGGTCGTATCTTCAATTGGTACAAGGGAAGCAGCTTCCTGCGATATTATTCCTGCAGCCGTCTCCTTGGGGAGGAGTACGCCGACCTTGCCAACCCCCACACCTGCTTCCATCAGCAGCCAGTCCATTTTCTGTCCATGCTGCTTGATGGCATCATCAACTCTTGAGGCAATCATCGCTTCAGTCAAAACTCCATCTTCAGAAGAGTAGGCGGCAGCCTTCCAGGAAAACAAATTCAATTAAAAAGAAGTTGCCTTTGGATTTGATTCTAAGCAGATTCATATTTTGTGTCAACAGGCTTTTGTACTCACCTGCCAGGCCACACCAAGTTTAGAAATTTCACGGCCGGACATGCCCTCGGCTTGCTTTGCAATGTCTGAACACTTCTGTCCATAGTCGAACTGAGCCAACTTTAATCTCCTGTTGAGTTAAAGCACAAGAGGTCTGTACTGTAACTTACCCTTTAGCTTTAACTTGTTTCCTATCACTGATCATCTTTACATTGACCAATGCTCTCTGCTTGTGCGCTACTTCATTAGGACTGAAAAGACCATTTCATGAAAGCAATAACTTAAGACTCAGACATCACTTTGGTTTCAGGACCAAACACATTATACACATCATTATGCAACTTGAGCTAGCAAGGCGACCTCTAGGGACCGATGCTTTCCTTTGCAGTAGTAAATCACCTCTGCTACAGAGCAGAAACAGTGGGCAATATTGAAATAATATAAGTGTACTCACTGTCTCCCTGTAGTGGCAGGACCCAGAACAAATTTGTCGAAATACAGGCGCACCAATCTTTCCCTCTCCTCCAGACCTGGTAATGCAAAGTTTACTATCTCATCGATGCGGTCATTAATCGCCCAGTCGAACTGTTCCGGCTGGTTACTAGCAAGCACAAGCATGAACCTGAGGAGAGAAAATGACACTACTGAGACCCGGCAAGCGATCTTTTCGGTCATGGCGATGACCTTTTGATGTCCAGCCATTTACAGTGAATAAGGTAAGACACCAACTTGTTGCTCTGCTCCCCGGTGCGGTAGAGGAATGCATTGAGGGTAGCCCTGAGGTCCTCGCTGATTTTCTCCTGCAATGCAAAAATCATGACTCCGGGATATATAATTAAGACACAGTGCATCATCAACATGCATATGGCACTGCAGCTGAACTCACTGTGGCTCGCTTACGCAGGAAAGCATCAGCTTCATCTACGAACAGCAAGAGGCTGCAGAGGATAAGAGAACATCAAGGAGAATAAGTTTAAAAACTTCTATTTTCTTTAAGGCCTTTATTTTAATTATTTAGTGGACTAAAAGCAGCTACATACAGCAGGTAACATGTCTACACTATTGAGCTGTCAGAGTCAATATTTAACAGCTGATACACATTAGAGTGCTAATTCACTGAGGTTAAAAAGAGCAAATTAAAGTGCCATACCCTCGCCTGCTGGTACTGGCCCAGTCAAACACCTTGTGCATGGCAGTGACTCCATCGCGCCCCATGGGTGCCACATCCCCACCAGTCATGATGGCATAGTCCATCCCTGAATGGAGAGCCAATTTCTGGAAGGTGATGGGAAGAGCTTTAGTCAGAAAAGAACAGAGAGACAAAAAAGAACAAAAGAAATGCACAACTGTCTTAAAAATATTAAGTAACAAGCTAAAGATATAGGAAATAAACTGCTGTACAACTGAACATCATTTTTAGTGCATGAAAGGAAGATGCTGAAAATGTATCAAAAAATTTTGTAAATATGGTAATGTATGTAAACATTTAAAGTAACATCTGGGGGATCTGTAACATTTCGTGGCAAAATGTTTCAGAATCAGTCATTGCAGTGGTATTTTCTGCACTCAGCCATCACTGTTAAAGGTAACAACCTAGTTAATTTTCTATGGATTCAAAACAAACCAGAAATACATAACATATTACATCTGTGGGGACAGATTTTTGCCAGAAAAGACCTACCAGAGAGTTAGACCAAAGGAAGTAAAGACTTTCATGAACTGGCTATAATAGGTTGGTTCAATACTATAGTATCTAAATCAGCAGTGAGAAGTAGCAAAACAAACTTATTTATTTGAAAAGTCACTCTACTCACCTTCAACTGTCTACTAAAGCCAAAAATGAGAAGAAGAGAAGAAAATTCAAGGGTGTTTGACCCAGCCATACCTTGGCGAAGAGTGTTTTTCCAGTTCCAGGGGGTCCATACATCAGGATGTTCCTGTACAGGCCTCTGTTCTGTTTGGTGTTACGAGTGGTGATGGCAATGTCCCTCACACGTTCCTCCAGAGCTGGCTGTGTGAGCCATAGCACAATGACACAATTCAGCATTTTTAAGAGTCATAGAATGAGTACATAAATGTTGAATGCTGAAGACATCAATATGAGAAAAACCATGAACAGCAAATGACTCACACTGAGCACCACGCCCTCTAAGGCATCCTGTGGTCTGCTTCTCAGACGCTTGGCTGTCTAGAAATAAGGAAAATAGAGGGAATTACATGGTGTCTTGATTTAGCACAAATCATTTTCTGTTAACAGCTAATCACAGGAATAATGTCTGAAATCTGACTGCTTATGAACAGAATTTTTTTTTTGATCTAATCATAAAATGCAGAAAAGCTACATCATTTTAACACCTCATCACCTGTGAATCTGTTCTGCTCTTCTACAAGCAAATTCAAATGTTCTGTTTCTTGTCCGTTTTACAGATTTTGGGGTAAGAATATGAAAAACAACCAAAGCAGTCCTGTAAATAACTACTCAAAAGATTCAGCGCACATCCCTCCCTTATTGTTTTGGTGTTTGAGAAATAAAATGAATACATTCACTCACTGTACACACACACTTCATTGCTATGACATTTTTGAAGTTTTTGCTATTTTCATGTTACGTTCTAAGCTTCTCCCACATTCAGTCCATTTGGCATGATTAGCAGGATGTGCTGCAGATGATACTCAAATAAACATAACCATTTATATTTTTCTTGTCAAAAAATACATTTGATGCGCTTCCAGCTTTTACAGGCTGATGTTGAAAACTTCTAAAATTACAAGATATTCCACTGTTATTTATTTTAACAGTCGTTCTTAAAAACATTTTAACAATCAAATAATGCCTATGTAGAAAGCATTTATTCACATCTAAAGCTACCTCATAAAACTATAGTATTTACACACACATTATGGTCGTGGAGAGTATCACCATAATCTCGTTCTTGTGTAGATGATGCGGGTTTGATTTTTATCAACCACACAATGAACAGTAATAACATGAAAGTCTGGACTTAGTTCGACCTTGATCGGGTGTTTGATGGCCTCTGCAACCGTTAACCTGGAGGTCTCTCGGACCAGTGAGGGCTTGCCCAGACGAGCCTCTATGTAGCGCCCAGCCACCGATGTGGCATTCCTGGCGGAATACACTCCTGCTGCCAGCAGGGTCAACCCAGCGACCTGTGTGTGTGTGTGGGGGGGGCAAACACGCACATTCTCAAACATAGAGTACGGTACATCAAACACAAAGACCACTGGCTCCCATAATCCTCTACAGTCCTCCTGTGATTAAAGTATGACATAGTGTGACGGGTCTGACGTGGATTTACCGTGGCAGTGAGTCGGTCCCAGTCAGAGATGAAGGCCCTCAATCCTTCCCCAAACACTGCTCCTGCCGTCCTGCCAAGAACAAAACACAATTATCACAGTGACTGCCTCCACTGTGGCAGCTACACTCACTGCCGCCCTCGGGGATTTTTGTTAAAGAGCTACTTACAGCTGAGAGAGGAAGTAGAAGATGACATGCCAGTTACTCTGGGAATGAAGGAAAGCGGAAAGTCATATTTCTTTCACCTTATAGATTCAAGGACAGTTTGTCGGTGTTCAGCAGCTTTCAGGCGGATCTGTTCCCGAATCAGGTCTGCATTGTCCCGTTCCACCTGAGCGCGAGCTTTGGCCTCCGCTTCAACTCGAAGCAGGTCATTCTTGTGTCTCAGCTCTATTTCATGTTCAATGGTAGCTGAGAGGAAAAGAAGCAGATATTAATAACTGCATGCTAATGACCACTTCTGACAGAGCTGTGCATCTGACCTAATTTAAATCAGCGTGGTTTAACTTATTATTACACTAAGCTAAAAGTAGATAGAACCGATTTAAAGATACAGTTCCTTTGTACTTGGCTCTTCTAATATGGAAACCCTATTGTAAAGTGGCCACTAGGTAATATATGATTTTCATCGGCTCTAACTGTGAACAATAGCCACGTGTTTCTGATAAAGGCATTTTCCAGCTTGTGATATAAATTGCAAACACATCTACTGAATAATGGGTCATTTTTTTGTGACTGCTTTAACTAAGCCTGTTCTTTGTTTACTGTCTCTTTTTTTTTTTTTACCTATTAATCTCTCTGCTCCTGTTATTTGATTTCTCAGTGTAACTGCAGGGTATTGCTGTAGAAGAAGCGTGTATGGTCAGTCAACCTACTGCTTACAAATACAAATTAAAGCAGTTTTATTTATTTATTTATTTTGCCACTTGGGGGCAGCGGAACAAGCTGTAAACACAACACAGATATATCATCACCTTATAAATTGGAATGTGTTAGCAAACATTGGCCTATTTACACATCTAACAGTCACTAAACAATATTAGCATTTGTTTGGAGTTTTTTTTTCTGGCCACCTGACGAATATAAGTCGTAGCTCTTACATAGTAGTAGAAATATCTGGCTCTTTGGCTGCTAAATGCTCTGCTATGTTCACCAGCTAGTTGCTAACTGTGTCTGTCTGCTGTTTGCTGAGCAGGTAGCGTGCAGGAAGTTTATCAAAACAAACTTTTTTGCTAAAAACTGTGGTCTGTTGCAGCTGGAAAAGAGGCCGTGAGTGAGACCGAACCCAAACATCAACGCGATGGGCTGAAAAACCAAAAACAACAAGCTAAAAGAGGCTAAAATCTGTGTAGAGTTGAAGCGTACTGAAAATGGAGTGATTATTTCTTGCTAAAAGTGACCCTTTTCACATTAAATGTAGTCATTTGAGCCATTGTGCAGCTTTAAACTCTTATTTTCTTCATTAAAAAAAGCCATACTTAAAATGTTTTTTCTTTAATAGACCTAAAACTTCAAATACAACCTATGAGTTCCATCGAAAACAAAAAGAACATTTTGTTCCGATGATTATTAC
Organism: Xiphias gladius; assembly: GCF_016859285.1. Taxonomy (NCBI): domain Eukaryota; kingdom Metazoa; phylum Chordata; class Actinopteri; order Istiophoriformes; family Xiphiidae; genus Xiphias; species Xiphias gladius. The sequence goes on from NC_053417.1 coordinate 7,521,370, forward strand.
TGTATGAACTTTTCACTATTTTATTCATTTACTTATTTTTGGATTAGTCACTTATTAAAACACCTTTACAAAAGGGCTGTTTGTGTCTGTATTTTTTGTTGTTCAATTAAAGAAAATAAAAAGAGGAGGAACCTTGCTAATTAGAGTGAAGTCCCAATGCAAATATCTAGTGAAAAGCAAATTCATCATTAGGTTAAACACTAGAACTGAAGCCGTATGATGTGTCCATTAATTATTAGTTGTTTAACAGAAAAATAACCTGAGATTATTTAATAATGGAATGATTGTTTCAGTCATTTTTTTTAAGAGGTAATGCCAAATATTCACTGGTCCCGGCCTCTAAAATGTGAGGATTTGATGCTTTTCTTTCACATACAAGATAGTAAACTGAAAATCTTTGATTTTGGGCTGTCGGTGAAAAAAAACAAGACATCTGAAGACGCCATCTTGGGCTGTGGGAAATGTTCTCACCACTTCATATATTTTATAGACAAAATGAATAATTGACGAATCGAGAAAATATTTGACTTAATTAACTGATCACAAAAATAGATGCTAGTTGCAGCCCTAACAACAATAACATTATTCTTCTGTGAATGTCTTGAAACTCCACTGGGTTGGGTAGCACAGTACAGGCAACAGACGAGCCGCAAATCTCACAGCGAGCCATGTTATCACTGAGTTACCGGTACAGAGCAACAACCTTATTAACCCCTGCAGATATATTAGGGTCATTCTTCACTACGGAGCAGCACAAATCCTACTTATTGCGTCTTTAAGTGGGATAATAAAAGAGCTTTTACATGACATCATGAGTCGACGAGTCATGTGTAATACAAGGGTGCATTTGGGCCCATCTTTCACCTTTCCTCATAGCCTCTTGCTTCATAACAGATTCCTCTTGCTTGCGAAGATTGTCCTCAGCGAGGAATTGCTGTGGATTAAAAAACACATGATGAATACTCCTTTCAGGTGTTACTGATATTTATCTCAGGTGTCTATTTAAAAGGCTTACCTGTTGCCTGAGCTGATCATCGTACCTCTGTCTGGCAAGTTTGTCTTGATAATGTGCCCTCTAGAGGTGAGAAATCAATTCATTACATTTACATGTAAAATATGTATTACCTTTAGGTGTCTTGCTGTGAGAATAGCAGTGTTAATTCCATACTGCTTGGTTTTGCTTTGTCTCCTCTCCCAGTGTTTTCCGCCTCTCCTCCCCCTGCAGTTGGATCTGCTCGCCCTTCATCTGCTCCAAAGCCGCCTCATATTCCTGTTGGTGAGTTTGGTTTGTGTTATGTTTGCTGACACCAGGGCTCAGCAGTTACGTCTTCTGAGCACAGCAACAGATGATCACAGATTCACGCCAGAGGAATGAATCCCCACTGCAACACCTACTTTCACTTTACTCTGATGCTCCAGTTGTACACTTTGCTCCTGCATACGAGCTAGCTCCAGCGCTTCCTTAGCGTGTCCTGTTGAAATAAAGTAAGACGGAACAGTGGATGATGCTGCTTTATTCATTCAACTATTTAAATGTTGACCACCTGGACAACTGCAGGTACACCATTGTGTCTAATATATTTCAAACAGTCACCACGAGATGATGCAGAACTGACCCTGTCGGTCAGTGTGTCTGTAGAGAGCATAGCTGGAATTTAAAAAGGTGAATACAGTGGCCACCAATAAAGCAAAAATATACCGTGCTTGACATGCACTGGGTAAAAATACCCCCCACACAGTGAACAGCAAGAAGCATGTTCCTCTGCACATACTGAAATGAAGGGCACGATGCGTGGGACAGGTGAGGAGCCGAGCTCGCAGGGACACTTTGTTCCTCCTTGCTCCCTGACACGCCCACCAAACCTCAGGAGCCCTGGTGCACACTGTGCGGACCCCCCACCAGGCCAGCACACTTGCGACAAAAAGTGACGATAAATAAGATTCATTTCTCACTCGTCGGAGGGAAAGAGAGAGACAGCCCCGAGCCGAACTCCATTTGAATAAATAAAACAATTCGTAAGAGTTCTGAATAGCCCGTGGCCTCCTTTGTTTCTTGGGGGTAAACCAGTCATAAAGATTAGAATATTGTCAGCATGGTGCTGCTCAGTCTGGCAAATACAAGCCGAATTCAAGTATGACGCCTGCAAGTGAAGCAGCGCTCCTACAACGTGATCTTCGAAGTGCGTACGTTGAGCGAGTAGACAGGTAAACGTGGAGCTTGACATTTTGAATGGAAATTCGACGTGAGGGTCTCTCACCCGAAAAGAACAGAATGTGCCGACATGGGAAAGTTTGTCCAGTCAAGTAAAGAAAAGAGTTTAACTTTCAATTCAACTTAAGAAAAAAAAAGCCTACAAATATCGAAAGACAGTGAGATTTTTACTTTTAATTCATTTTTTAAAAATGGTGAAATTAGTTCGCACGTGATTTGTCGAGCTCCCTTGCAGCTTTAGCAGCTCTCTCCAGCCCAGTCGGGTCAAAATTACTCCACTTGTCTCCGGGTTTGTTCCCCCCCGGACCTCCCGGTGCTCCCGCGGCCCCTTCAGCGGGAGCAGCCGATGCCTGCTCCTCCGCCGGCGGCGACCCGGAACCCTTCCTCCAGCCGAAGAGCCACGACATGATGCTCCAGCAGTGTCCGCGCAACAGGCTGTAGATGGGTTTCAGTGCCTCCACGGTGACACACTAGCCCACGGTAATTGGACCCGAGCCACGTTTTCCTACAGAGGAAATGAAAACTTCCGGTCAAACCTTTCAAATCAAAACAATTATTGACTAATAACAATACCGTTTTGCAACATTATTGAAGTGAAACGAAAAGACGAAGGAGTAATTATGGTTGATAAAATAATAACAAATATTTTAAAGAATATCCTATTCCCAGCCTGCATTTATTGTAATATATGGTCAGTCATTTATACCGTGTATCCAGACTGCTAGCAAAGATTTATGGAGCGTTAAAACCAGAACAAATAACAGAGAGATTTTTTTTTTCTTTATGGAAATGTCAGTTTCAACCTATGTTTGCTCAGTGAGCGGGGTACTCTGTCTTTAAGAATTATTCCTTCAGGTGGCAAGTTGAATGCTTTTATTCTGAAGATACAAAGAAAAACACTGTAGTCTTAATGCTGCATCTGACTCTGTCCAATAGATCCATGCTTATTACTTATACCATGTATTATCACTGTTAGGTCCAGTGGATTTTAAGGTTATTTGTGTGATTGATAGATAGGTCTATACAGTTTTACTATTCAAAATAAAATAAATATCATCAGCAAGTATGGGAAAATGTCTGGGCAGCCCTATAGGCTGAGTACACTAATATCACAGATGATGGGTAATGTTTATTTTTTAATCTGCTTAGTCAGCAGTGAATGCTCATTTTTATTGACCATTTGGACAAAGATCAACGAAACCACTCCAAATCTAGAGTACATGAGAATGAACTTTCCGCTCCACCTTCAAATGAACTACCATCAGAATAGCCTCTTGTGTATGTGATGCATGGTGAAGGACAACAGATTTGCAGTCATTACATCACTATGATATATATATATATATATATATATATATACGGCAGAGAGTGGGTCCTATCTCGTTTACTGGCCTTCATTAAGGCAACAGTAAGGGGTCTATTAAAATATTTTATTCAAGACTAAACTTAAGTGACACAGCATGGATGGGTCAAGGACATATTGAGTGTGCTAAGAATGACACAAAATCTAAAGTGGTTCACTGAGAGGGTTTAAAAAATTATTTACTGAATCAAAGAGGAAATTAATAAAAAGGAAAAATGCACAGTTGAAAATATACCCAAAAACGGAATACATTTGGTAAAGCTGGAAACATATTTTTAAGATATCATTATAAGTTCAGTAACATCAAATAAGAACAAATGGTAAATAAGAACAAACAAATATTATGATAATTACCCAATTTAAACTGAATTACACACACCACCTACATAGCACTGTATGTTCTCAGTTACGGTTACATATGTAACTGACCCTCGTTCACAGCAATGAGAGTTGTGAAAGAGGCTCTTCAATGTGGTGCCTTCACGTGCTATCGGACAAATATGTTTTTCATGGACGAAATATACATGTACGACCTACTTCAGTGGAAAATGTGTTTTTAAATGGGTACATGGCCATATTCATGCTTGGAGCTCATTTTGTTATCACTCCTCACAGGCGGGCCGCATCACAATACGTATGTGTGCGCCAGTCTGTGTTGTAACTTCTGTATGAAAGAGCTAGGAGCGAGCACGTGAAGGCAACAACCATGACGCACATGGAGGGCGTGGCTTCGGCATACATACAGGGTAGTTCAGACAACGGTGAGCCGTCCGCGCCGTACTACAGTCTAGCTACTGATATAAACACGTCCAGTCAGAAAGATGTCGGTGGTTTGTGTTGCCCTAAATCGCAGTGTTTTGGCTATTAGGAATTCTGGCATGATGGTGGTAAGTACAAAATATTTTTTATTTAGTATTAGAACAGACATGCCTCAGAGACTACTTTGACAAATTTGTATGTGAACAACTGGGTGTTTTCTGTTGATTTATATGGACTGTTTAGTTTATGCTAGACTACAGTGTATCATCCAAAAGAGTGTACTGGCTTTGTCATTAAACGAGCTGTAATAACACACCCTGCTTCCAGGCTATGTGTGTAAATGTGACAGAGCAGTGAAGAAACTTATTCTAGAAAGTCTAAAAGTTGTTTTTTATTTTTTAGCAGTTAGGGTACATAAATATCTGTTTACTTCTTATAACTATGGAGAAATATTTAGGTTATTGTGCAGAAGCGCATGTTTCATTGTCCTTAAAGAGTCAGTTAGGTAATCAAAGAAGTGATGTAACATTTTCACAACAGTTCATCCAAGCTGCCACTAGGGGGAGACGCTATACCTTCTTATGCAAAAGGAATACATAGTGTTATACTGTATAGCTGGTAAAACATGGATCAGTGTAATAACACTGATTTATAACATGATGGTGTATCTCAGAGGTTTTAGTTGTATTTTGTACGTTTTCAATATTAATTTGGTATGGATTTTAAAGGCTTGTATCGGAATGATTTTATTACTTGGGTGTTTTGATCTTATGCTCCCTATCTTGTATAGTGTTTTGTTGCCACTTCATTCTGAACTCTTTTAGATTCATGCAGTACAAATATTGTGTCATTATTGTTGTTGTTTATATGAGTTGATGCAACAGTACTAGAAGAATCCTCTGGTGTTACAGCATAGGTGCTTCATTTTAGCCTTGGTTGACGTAAACAGCATCTAGCTCATATTATGATGTGCTCTTTTGTACATAATTCTTTACTGTACACTGGCCTGACAGACAGAGCTTTAGTGGAGGGGAGACAGGTTTCTCCATTCGACACTACTCTTTGATACATATATATTGCTTCTTTTTATTATCTGTTGTACAGATGGTGCGGTATGCTCAGACTGCAGCTGCTCCGGTTCCTGAACCCAGACTCAAGAAGTTCCAGGTTTACCGCTGGGACCCCGACATGGCCGGAGACAAACCACGAATGCAGACATATGAAATTGATCTAAACACGTAAGTCAGGACCAGGTCCATTATGAGAACACTGCTGAGCTGTATTTTACTTTTTACGGTAATGTAATACATGTCATAACTTATTTACATGGTCCTTTTAATACAGCTGTGGTCCAATGGTTCTGGATGCACTCATTAAGATCAAGAACGAAATAGACCCCACGCTCACATTCAGACGCTCCTGCCGTGAGGGTAAGAAACAAAGAACATCTGGATTCAACATGCACATAATAATGTAAACAATTCCCACTCAGATAAAAAAAAAAAACAAAGCAAATGAAACATGGAAACATGAACCTTTGTGCCAGATTTCAGTGACCCTCTGACTGTGTGTTTCTTCAGGTATCTGCGGCTCGTGTGCCATGAATATCAATGGAGGCAACACACTGGCATGCCTTAATAAAATTGACACAAACACAAGCAAACCAACCAAAATCTACCCACTCCCACACATGTATGTGGTCAAAGATCTGGTGCCAGTAAGTACTGCAAGTGTAGGAAAAGACAGTTTAATTCCATGGCCATATTTGAAAGTGCTATAGCAGATGTTCATGAACACTAGACAATCGACATGAATGTAAAACGGCACAAATTTAATAAAGGAATAATACAATCATATGTAGTGTAGTTACTGATTGTCTGAGTGACTGTAATGACTTTTTCCTCATGTAATTTCCAACAGGATATGAGCAACTTCTATGCACAGTACAAATCCATTGAGCCCTACCTGAAAAAGAAGGATGAAACTCAAGAAGGGAAGGAGCAGTATTTCCAGTCAGTGGAGGACAGGCAAAAACTGGTACATAAACCAACTTCTCACTATTAGAAATACAGACATTTAAACAAATGAGAGAACACATCCCTTGGCATATCCTGGCACTAGCAGCTAAAAGATGAGCTGACCTTTCTTGCATTAACATGTCTGGTATATTACAGTCATCTGGATATATAGTAGGATCACATTTGCAATGATAGCATTTTGCTTTGCCTGTGGGGTCTTAAAACACCACAGAGTGTCGGATGAAGCTGTTGTCTTTCACATCAACAGGACGGCCTGTATGAGTGCATCCTCTGCGCTTGCTGCAGCACCAGCTGTCCCAGCTACTGGTGGAATGGAGACAAATACCTGGGACCTGCTGTCCTGATGCAGGTGGGTAAAGACAATATGAGATCATCTATGTTAAGTATATTTAGTAATGTGATATGTGTGCCAACAATTGAAATTTTAAATGCGTTAACAATAATAAAATACCGTTTTTTTGGACATCTCACACTTAGCTGTACTTTGTCAACCTCAGCTCTACTTAGGTTCACCTGTGCTATGGGCTCATTGCTGACAATAGAGTTGGTGTGTTAATATCAACTATTGGTAAATATTGGTAACGTGCTGATGTTGGCAATATTCCGGACTTTAGCATGATAGCATGCTTTATTCTAATTCTTTTCAAAGTACAGCTGAGGCAAACTCAAATTCAGCCATGAGTTTAAGAGGTATCATGTCATGAACTGGGGCGTTGGACATGCAAGAAATTTGTACTGACAGTGGTTGCTAGACCTGCCAAAGTCAGGCACTTTCCAAATTTCTCTGCGATAAATCGATTGGAGATACTTCACTCTGGAAGTTTTTTGTGTTTTTTTTTTTTTTGCCCAATGAACCAATGTGCCAGTGTGCAAAAAATAATCCCGATGGAGCAAAAAACACATGAACACTGTTACTGTCCCACAGGCATATCGGTGGATGATTGACTCCCGTGATGAATTCACTGAGGAGCGTCTGTCCAAGCTTCAGGACCCCTTCTCTCTCTACCGCTGCCACACTATCATGAACTGCACTAAGACATGCCCCAAGGTACTTAAAATCATTAACACATACACACACACACACACACACTGTGTTAGAGAGTTAATAGAGTTTTAGTTCCTCACTGTCTGTTTAACACACTGCTCCACAGGGACTCAACCCAGGAAAGGCCATTGCAGAGATCAAGAAAATGATGGCGACTTACAAAGAGAAGAAAGCAGCAGCTTCATGAACGCCTGAAAATCCAGCTTGCTCAAGACCCACAAGGAATACCTCAGGATACGAGAAGAGGAAGAGAAGAGCAAACCAGGATGTTCTGACTGCATCGGCACCTTTTATGATTTTCATGAGTGTGTGAGATGTGAGTGTGTGGATGTGGATGTGAGTGAGTATGACTGTACTAGGGAGCAGAAAACAGGAAAGTGTGAGAAAAAGGTGATGGAAAGAGCTCTCAAGCTAAACATTTAGAGTGATGCAACAGGTTGGACCACATTTCTGTTATTTGTGTGCATAGTGAAAAAATAAAATAGACTCTGCTGTAATTACTCACGAAAACTGTATTCAGACTGTAAATATTTAAATATTTGTTAATAAGGTTGTGCTGAGCTTATTATGGAAGTCAAACATATGATTTTGGATGAGGGAAGAACACAATACCCTTTTGTGAATTGCCATAGCAACTTAGATTACAATAAACAATACTGAAGGATATAACGAGGCATTTTTGTTTGCCAAAAAGGCTCCAAGTGAAAATAAATGGCTCACTACAACAAGATACTTTCATGTTATGATATTTTTCTGTTTGTTATAATCAGATACCGACTTATAAATGAGATGTCTTGTTGTAACAGCAGCATATCTCAATTTTTTTTCGGTATAACAAGATCATTTTGAATTTTGTTCTGATAATAAAATTGCATATGTTGTCATAATGAGAACAAGATCCCATCAAAGCCTAAAGAGAAGATGTGGTGTGTGTGCCTACACACTAGGCCGCTGAACTGTGGCTACATTCTGACAATGTGACAGTGAGCCGGCATGCTCAATACCAGGACCCTGAAACTAAAGCTAAATGAAATTCAGCCATCAATGGGGTTATTATTTACATATGTGCCTTTTGTACTGTGACGTGACAAAATGTCCTTTGTGGAAAGGGCCTTTTTAATGAATAACACTCTTTGTTCAGCAACTACAAAGAGCACCTGTGTCTATCTTAGACCCCTTTTCACAGCAGATAGTTTGACCTGTCAAGGCAATAAACCACAGGTGGAACTAAAAAATCCACTCAGCAGAGGGTAGACCTTCGCCAAGGCCGATGTTAAACAAAATACACCATGCTTCAGAGGAAAAACTTCAAATTCATAGTAAATGACCTGGATCTGCCCCAAAATGCAATGGGTTCTTCCCTGGCCCATGCCCCACACCCCCCTCTAGTTCGGTGCGAATCGGTTCATTCCTTTTTGGGATGTGGAGACTATTTGTAACTGTTTAACAGTAACGTTTAATTGGATTAATTTGATTTAGTCATTAGGAGAAAACCTGGGCACCACAGCTAGAATTCTGATGTAGAAACCTGATTTCTTGCCCATGAATATGCATTACTGTTATTAAAAATATGGTCGTGTTTTGGGGAGAAATTGACCAGCAGGGTCTCTAAAGTGACCAGGTTAATATCACTGTTCATGTAAATAATTTCTCTCTTTAAAAAAAAAAAAAAGCAAATGCAAGGCTGGAGGAAGATAAACACTAGCCAAAGGGATTTTTCACAAAATGGGACCCAAAAGTTGTTCTTATAAATGGCTTTCAATAAAGCTATGAAGCATTAGTGAATGGTCTAAAGCTATTAGCTGAAACTTATTAGCACTTTACAAAGGATGCCACAGAAACAGAAAGATATTTCTGTGTATCTTCGCAGTCCCAATGGAAATTTGTAGGATTTAATTGGCAAAGGCCTTAAAACACACGAATTCAATATAAATTGTTAATCAGACCTCTATGGGGATTACAGACTATTTATCAGAGCAAAATGTAATTATGAAATATCTTGTCATATAGAGAAAATTAGCTTATTGTGGAGGAACTTAGCAGATTTTTACAAGCATTTACAGTTTCCTCAATGAACACACCGATATGGGCGCGATGGTCTTTCACACATGGCCAAGTTTGTGACTCTTTTGGACATCGCGACTTCCCGTAGAAATGCGCAGTGTGTAGCTGGGGTAGCTGAATGTTTGACAGAAGCTCAGTCTTGGGGAGACAAACTGCCGTTTAGATCTACGATGGTTTGAAATAAGGCAACGTGGGGGCTGTCATCCTGACCCGAGGATGGATAGGCGCGGTAAGTGCGTCTGAATGCTATTAACGAGCCGTTTCCTCCACAGACTTGACAATAGTGTTTAAGCTACACAAGTGTGTTTGCCGACCGTTAGCTAGAAGCGGCCAGGGGCGAATAGGCTGCTCTGCGCTGACAAACGTGGACTGGCTGCAGTAATACTTCCTCTTAAACAAACTCAACATTCTGCAGTAGTAATGTAGTTATGGAAAAAAGAAGGTTAGTTATCGTTAATGTCTAAGACCTTAGTTTAGCTATCACTATCAGGCGATCAAGTAGGAAAATAACTTTTGATCAAAGTCACTAATATGCATTCAGTGTCCCTTCAGACCGTTTTATGCTTGTGTATTTTAAATCAGAACTATATTTCTGAGTTCAAAGTGTCGTTTCAACTAATTTAAGGAAACAGAAAAACAGTTTCTCGCTTTTTCCTTACCTCTGGTGATATCTAGCCAAGCAGTTGTTTTAGTTTTATTTGCATGGCTGACGTTGAGATCAAATCAGCCCGTTTTTAAATTTTTTAAAATCTGATACGTCAACCTTGGCGTATATGTAGGTCGATAAGTAACAAGAAATGGCAAACAATGTTTGAGGCAGTTCAGAGCATGTCTCCAGGACATAGTTTTGCACAAAGAAAACGGGAAGTTTCAGGCGAATATCCTGCCTTCAATTTTTTTTTTTAACACAAACCTAATACATTTGTATCAAAAATGTTCATGTAACATGTTTAGACTGGCAGCAATTCATTTAAATACTCCAAAATGTTCACCAGCTAGTCGGAGTACACTGGGTTTATTAGTGTTTTCCGCTAAAAGAAAAAAAAGCTGCCTGCTGCTGCTGGAAATGACAGTGATGAGAGCGGTGAGACTGAGCCAGAACCAGTAATATTGCAGGCTGTAAAACCAAAACAATGAAAGCTGAAAGACACTAAAACTCCTCGGCAGAACAGAGGGAAACTGCGGAGTCCGGTGATAATTCTCTACGGTTTCTTCACTATGAGCAAACGCTTTTACATTACTCGCAGTCATGTGACTCATTATTAATGTAGAAATATTGCTGAGAGTAGCTTTAAACTGTCAAATATCTAAATATTGGTCTCAAAACGGTCAGTATCAGCCGGGCTCCAGTCAATACATGTTACTGCTGCTGCTGTCACTACTTCTTGCAGTGCTTCTCCTACTTCTAGTTGCTAGTGCTACTACAACAAGTGTAACAAAGTTGCACAGACTACGACTGTGTTTGTATGGGCTGTTTGCAGTGGCATAGCCAGTAGACGAAGCTGATGTTGTGCTATTTGAGGTGAAGGTTTTTTTTTCTTGTTTTTTTTTTGTGTTGTTTTTTCGCATCCTCAGCTCAGATGACTGTCTTGTGTCTGTCTACTCTTCTCTGCATATCCATTTCCCCTTTTTGACAATGCAGAAAGTTTGCTGGGTGTAACCGTCTGGTTGACGATAAAACTGAAAGCCTGGACTTTCTTAGGGTTGATCACAGTTCACTGGACAGAGCAGTATTTATAAAGTCATATTTTAGGAATATATTATTCAATTGTGACCTGTCAGAAGCCCTATTCTCCTTCGAACGGGCCCTTTGAGCAGTTATTGATCAATGCCTGGGACAAAGGTAACTTAAGAGGGGCATGATGACTTTGAGATCCCTGGGATTCCTGGGCCTGGGTGTTGAGACAGGCTATCTAGGTGAGGTATGTGAATGAATTGGTATCTTGAACCCAGCTGGAATTCAATACCAATTTAGGGATTAAGGAAACACTGGCTGCTATGGGGCAACATATTGTCAAACAGACATGCCTTTAAAGAGGCTTTTCCAAATAGTCTTGACACACAGCAAACCATGATGAAGGACTTTAAACTCGAAAAACCAATGGGGATGTGATTGCAGACTTGATACTTTTTTAAGACTACTTTTGCTATGGATTGGCCTAGTTAGAACAAGCCCAGCATGTGATTTGTAAAATAACCCAGCCTCAAACTTTCACATGATTGCTACTACAGTCATGCGCACAATGACAAAACAGATGACTCGGTTTCTTGTGTAGAGTGTAGATTATGTATGTGGCCTCATGTCCACACAGTACAAGAACAACAAGTAGGTCATGAGCCAAGGGACACAAATGAAACACATGAGCATACAGCATGTTATTGTATCCTTTGCAACAAATACAATTTCTTATTATAAGGAAAATATGACCCTAACGATAACTTGATGTTTAACTAATTGTTTAAATGTTGCTGTTTGGTGGCTTTGATGGGGCTGTCGGTGCGGAGGGAGAGTAAAACTATCAGACATTTATTGAGGCTGAGGAGTTTACCTTCCTTTATCGAACTATACTGAAGTGGCTGCCTTTCCTGTTAGCCTGGTGGGGTTGCCATATCCACGAGCAACCTACCCGTTGACAGCGTTAACCCGGTAGCACGGACATTAGCATCACCGTTCATCTTTCTTTTTTTTGCACGTCCCGGGGCGGCCAGGGCAACAGTTGTGTAAATACATTGTGAGGCACTGAAAGTCCTTCCTTGCCATCGATCGCTGGTTTATCCGTCGCCTGCTCCCGAAACCTGTTGAACAGGTGTGTCAGTCGGGTATCAGGCGCGCACAGGAACCCAGCCGCTCTATAGCTTCATTATTGCGGGGATAGATTTACTGTAGACTTACGAGTCTCGGGTGGACGGTAAGCTCGCTTTTTTTTTCTCCCCCCCTCGAAAGTGTTTCAGAATGATTGAAGTTGGTTTTGTGTCTAAATTTACCAGGTCTTTGGGAAGCGGAAACGAATGTGTGGTTTAAAAAAAAAAGGTAAAATCCCCTAGGTTAATGTGTACTATCAATATATGGCGTTTACTAGGACTTAAAGCAAACGTAACACGTTATTGGGCATTTTACCTTCCTCTGTTGCCCTTTATGTTTCTGTAGGAGTTCAAAGGGTATCTGGGTGTGTCTGGTGACCGTACTGCAGTTTATGGTGACTCTCGACTCTTCCATTATCTCACAGATTTTCTCAAACTCTGTCTGTGTCTTTATTTTCACTAGAGTTACTCCGGGGCTATTTGCAGAGGGATTACTCAAACTGCATCACAAAAGTAGATACATGAAGAAATTCGATTGAACATCCATGACCACTGCTTTAACCTTACTGAGCCAGACTATACATGTGCTGCTGCGAAGTTTAATGGCTGCCTGATAACTCAGAGAGGGGTCATGAAGTATAAGCTCAACTCAGCGCAGTTTGGACCAACATTGTGCAGAAATGTACACCTAAAAGTAATTGCGGTTTGCAACACGGACTAAACTAGAGCCTTGTCAGTATTGACTTTAAGGGTGTATGTTGTGCTGTTCAGTTCATGTAACTTGTAGCAGAGGATCTGTTGTTTTAACCCCAGCACCCCAACCTGCTCTGTAGGTAGTGTGGTGGAGCCGCAGAGCGGACTCCCCTCACCCAGTCAACGAGACCCCCTGCTCGGTCCTGACTCGCACATGGTAAGAACCACCACAGTGTTTCTACTAAACCAACAGTGGCCACAAGTTTGGCAAATGATGTTTGTTTGTAGCAACAAAGAATTAGATAGCAAAGAGGACAAATTGGGAGAAAATACAATTATAGAATCTGGGTTGATAGATGGGCAGGCTACAGCAGTTGCGGTAGTGTGCTTGCTTGATGTGGTGTGAAAACGTCCAATGACACCTGTCACCTGTAGATGTATAATTTAGAGAAGTGGATATAACCTTGTTGTATTTACAGACATAGAAGAACTAGTGGTTTTGAACTTTATCTCATTTTATCCAGGTATCACTGTTGAAAGCTTCAAGCCGCTGTCAAATTCGGGCTTTCGACAGTGACTTTTTATCACGTAGTTTGGGTGCTGATAAGCTAACCAGCTGTATGGAAATAAACCTCTGTCTGACTCTGAAAATTAACCTGTGTTTAAATCTGAATGGACCGTCTGACTCATTTGCTCCACCAGGATGTTCAGGGGTATAAGTGGGTGCGCTGGCGGGTGTGGTCGTGTCGTCTGGCTGCCGTGCTGACCTTGGGTTTCCTCCTGATTGTGTTTCACTGGCGCCCGCGGCTTGGTGTCCTTGCCCGCTGCTGCTCCTGCCCTCTGGCTTTAGCAGATATTCTGCTAATAAGGGTGAGAAAATTGAATAGTTCCTACTCTGATTTCAAACCTCAAACCTCATTATCACTGAAACTGGATTTGTCTTGGCATAGCAAGAGTTGCACTTGACCTGTAAGTCATTTTGTCCCACAACATCCTGTTATGTTCTAAAAGAGAATACAGGACTCCATTTAGGCTCCAAATGGCTGAAACTGGTCGTAAAGTTTTACACTGAGCAGTCGTAGCTGATATAAAACCTGCTCTGAATGTTAAATTAGTATATTATGCTGAACGTATAAAGTATTAATTTAATGTTTGTGGGTGAATGTTATCTTTGTTTAAAGTACTGCTCTAACCTTGAAAAAAGTTAATTATGTTTTTGTGTCTATTGATGTCCAAAATGCTGTTGCAGATTATTTTCCATGTTGGCAGGAAATAAATTACACAGAAAACACAGTCTACTTATAATTTTTACGTACACTGGAACAGACATCCCAATGTTCACCTTCAAAATGCACATCAGTCAGGTTGCAGTGGATACCTCACCATTTTCTGTCCAGTATTCATTATCTAAGCTGCCTGCCATCTGTTTTATTCACATGTACTTACTGGGTGGAACTGTGGATTAAATGTTCCTGTTTATACAGTTGCCATATCTGCAATCAGCTGCTTCAAAGCTGGTGTCGATGAACTAAGTATATCTATACATTGCTTTATATCTGTTAGCTCGCTCTCTCATGACATCTGATCACCCGGCATAAATGTTAGTGGCAGATGGAAAAAGGGACCATGCCTGTGGCAGTATTTTGGCTAATCCTCCGATACACTGAATTAGAGGCTTCCTATCTTGTTTGATCAGTGCCCAATTTCCAGCAGTAACAGATGTATTTATACAATCTTCACCATCAGGACATTTCTGGCCAGCAGCATGTCGTGGAGGTCCTCACAGAGGAGCTAGAGGATGGCAGGTCAGCTCCATGTCTCTGTCCTCTGAAAGCATCGTCTTTAGCCTTTCATCGCTATGCACATATCTGAGACACTGTTGAAACCGTTGCTTACTTTTTCCTTTCAGTTTGGAGTTGTTGGGAGAGTGGGAGGTCATTGAATGGAGAGATACAGTTCAGCTGTACAAGGAGGAGGTAAGGAAGAAGGGAGCAGTTATGTAGTTTGTTTGTTTTTTTTTAATTTTTAAATTTTTTTTTTTTTTACCAGAATAATATGCTGCGTCATCCTCTTTCCCAGACTGAAAGTGACCTCTATCATGTTACAGAAAACGCTGCTGCGCTACTACCTGTTTGAAGGGCTGCGCTACATCTGGCTGGACAGGAAGGGAAGTTTCTGTCGTGTTAGGTATTGAAACAGGGAAAATAGAAACCTATAGGATTTCACTGAGTTCTGAGTAGCTAGGTTCATCCTTTATATTTGGATATATATGGCTTTTAAAGAGAACTAATTTGTCCTGATATTCAATGGCTTGATGTTGACTATTTAAGAAAATTTGATCAAAGAAAATACCATAAAACATACTTTTGAAATATGTCTACACAATTGTTGTTTCAGCCAAAGAATGATCTTATTATGACATTGAAAAATCAGGAGTTTTTAAAAATATGACTATTTCTTTATCATTTAACCCTTTGTTTGTTTTTCATACACCGCCATCTTTGTCATGTAGTGTCCTCAATGAGGACTGGACCTGCAAGGATCTGTATGGCTTCCAAAAGGGCCTGAGTCACCCAGAGCAGAGCTTGAGGTAGGAAAGGATGCATTCATGGAGAAATAAGATGATCCTTTAATCGCAGAGGGCACTGCTGAGTAATCCATGACATGAATTCTTTCAGGAGACTTATTTATGGGCCCAACCTTATTGATGTGCCTGTGAAGCCTTATATGAAACTTCTGTTTGAGGAGGTGAGATGGAAATCACAGTCTTTTATACTATTTTTTTTTGTTTGTATTTTTTGTATTTTTCTAAGTAATATTTTATTCAAAATCCAATCCAATTAAATTGAACCAGCTCCTTCCCTTTGTCTGTATCTGCTTCCTTAGGTCCTCAACCCATTCTATGTGTTCCAGTTCTTCAGCATCACCCTGTGGATGATTGATAATTATTACTTGTACGCCATATGTATTTTAATTATTTCCATTATCTCTATCAGCATCTCTCTTTATGAGACCCGGAAGGTGAGCCTGTAGTGGGATACTTAATCTGATTTATAATTGATGATATGTTTAACTCTGGATATTATGAACCTTATTTGACCTTACTCCACAGCAAAGCATCACTCTTCACAACATGGCCCGGTTGGTCATAAACGTTACAGTACGCAGAAACTCAGGAGGTGGGTTTTTGCAAATGTATCCCTCTTCCAATGTGAAATTCATATAGTTTCAGAAAATGGTCTATGTGGATTTGTTATTTGATATTTAGGGTAATTTTGTTCACTTCGCATCAACAAGAGTCCTGCAGTAATGTGCTTCATCTGAAGGCAGAACAGTGGCAGAAATATTTAAGAAATCAAGATCTAAAGACTTTTGGCACGGAAAGGGTTTTAGCCTGCTAAGAGAACAAGTCAGGGTGAGAGCAGCATGATTTGACATTAACTAAACACTCTGGGCCATGGTTTGCGTTTATTCTCCAAAAGTAGGTGCAACTCGTGATCTACCAATGTTTCAATTCCCAGTTAACAGTATTAAGTATGCATACTATTACACCATATGGTTCAACAGCATCACAAACTCTATCCTCCAAAATAATCATTCTGTCAAATCAACACCTCTCTAAAACTGTTTCGGCAAAAGTTGAACATTATAACCTTCATGAATGTCAGGATTTATGGCGGGACTGCTGTTTTAGACTGAATTAGTTTTAGCTAGATGTACCTAATAAACTCAAACCCAAGTGTAAATCACACCCTTTGTCCTCCATAGGGGCATTGGAGTTGCCAGTTCGACATGGTTCTCTTTAAAATGGGCTAAACCGGCCTGAAAAAAATTGTCAGGGGTCAATAGTAGTACCCAAGGTAATTTGTGCAACTTTCGTAGAAGTGACACATCATTTGCAGCCATTTGGAGCTTTTGGAGTTAGCCTAAATTAATTATAAATAAACATGAAAAGCTAGTATTTGCAGCACATTCAGTAAGTTTAACTTAAATATTTTATACTGAAATGATAACAGACTCAGAGCCAACCAGTGTGAACCTGCTCATATTGATATGATTTCCTAAAATAGAACTATATCAACTTGTGATCCCAGCACAACAACTATTGAGGAATATACACTCAAAGCCTCAAGCGTTAAACATGAAAGTTGACAGAGCATCCTAACGCAGACAAGTTAGCCTACCGTTTTTAGATGATATGTCATGTTGGTTGTTGAGCTGTGATATGCAAACTGCTGTTTGCACAGTTTACACTCGACTTTTTGGTCATTTGTTTTAACAAAACGCAGGCACACTAACGACTTCTTTGACACGGTGTCATTAGTTTGGAGCCAACTTCAAGTAAACATTTAGTAAATGTTAAATAAGTTAGACCTAGCAGCCTCCATTAGGTTGGGCGATTTCAAAGTTGTGAAAACAAGGTTGTTTTCAAAACACACAACCCCAACCCCAAACCCCCAAACCCTGGTTTCCCAGGTTGTCGGCCCCTCATGCCACTGAATGCAATGGATTAATCCTGGAAGGCTATTGATGTAGTGCTTTTCTCCTAATGAAAGTAGCACCGGCGATTGTCCGACCAATGAGAATTTGGTTGGACGATAGCACTTTGACCAACCCGTCGACCCGGAGACTACAGCCCTACAAAGAATTGGCAAATAAGATTTTGTTTTGGTAGGTTGTAGGAAATGTTAATTGTTTATTTTAAAAAGAGTTTACTTTAAAAAAAATTACAAATTCAAATTTTGAACAAAGAAAAAAATTACTTTTTAGTGTTTGTGCCTGAAGGTGAATGCTTACACGTCTCTTCTAACTCTCTTGTTAACAGAGATGAAATAAATGAGGAAGTAATTTTGTTTTATTGGACCAAGTAAAGCCAGACTGCTTCTTTCCAGTCATTCTGCAACCCAGAACTCCCTACAAGAACATTCATTCCTATAGTTGTGTTTTTTCGCAGCGGAGGAGTGTGTCAGCTCGGTGGAGCTGGTACCTGGCGACTGTCTTATCATCCCTCAGGAAGGTCTGCTGCTGCCCTGTGATGCTGCCCTGGTGGCTGGGGAGTGTCTGGTCAACGAGAGCATGCTCACAGGTGATCATCAAACCTCAACAACACCACTAGGCCCAACATAACTGGAGCAAATTGTCATGTTGAATAACTTCAGCTGTCAGAATATTTGCTACTCTCTGTGTTGATGAAATGCCATGACCACCAGCCCCATGAAACTCTACAGAAATCACAGAGAAACTCCAACAAATACATATTTTTTCTGTTCTTGAAGAAAATCTGCATATAAAATAGTTTCACCTGACAGTCTTCAACTTTGAGTGTTGCTGCCGTTGTCACTTAGTATTTGGGATTTCATTTAGAAAGGCCTAGAACTGTTGACCAATAAAAGCAAAAAATACAGTAAATGTGTCCAAAAAAACAAAATCCCTATTCAGTGTATTAGTGTATTTACCTGTTCCCATTATTCGTGTGTCCAGGTGAAAGTGTCCCAGTGCTGAAAACCCCACTGCCGGCTAGTGAGGGGAAGTACAGCTCAGAGACCGAGCGTAGACACACACTCTTCTGTGGTACCCAGCTCATTCAGGCCAAAGGGGGAGGGCCAGGAGGTGGCGGTGCAGTCGCGGTGGTCACAAGCACTGGTGAGAAACTGAGGATCTGAGGCGGTAACATTTTAGTGAGATGTCAGTTAACGGTTGAACCAGATATTGTTTGGTGGCCATTGTGCAAGTTGAAGGTGCCCCTGTGGAGTTTTTGACCACTAGTGACGCTGTGGAGTTAAAAGTGGTCAAAAACTATGATGTTTTTATGAGTGGGTCTCCGTTTTACTTGTCACTTACACATACGTTACACATTATTCCACTGATCAGCAGGTGGCGGTAATGTGCCTGCAAAAGGCAAGGAAGAAAATGAAGTTTCAATGTTCCAAAAAAAAAAAAAAAATCGGCTTTGCAAATAATTATGAGGAATGAAAAATGCATTCAACATGCTTGTTACCCCTCCGTGATAAACACATTTCGTTTTAGAGAATGACACTAAAATTAAACAGAAACTTTGTTTACAAGGAAACTCCACAGGGTTACTTTAAGAGCTTACGTTTGCTTTCCAAGTCCGACCAGTTCTCTGGTTTAATTCTCATCCTCAGGGTTTGTCACAGCCAAAGGTAACCTGGTCAGCTCCATTTTGTATCCTCAGCCAATCAACTTCCGCTTCTACCAGGACGCTATCAAGTTCCTGCTCATCCTGGGTTTTGTGGGTAAGAGCTTTAACAGCAACCTGACTTATTTTGTTTCACGAGTGTATGAAAAAAACTTAAGTTATCTGTAATGAATTGTGCAAGTAAAACAATGTGCAACTCTACAGCTGAATTTCTCAGATTATTTATTTCAAGCCTTTTGACCAGTAAGTAACAATTAT
Organism: Xiphias gladius; assembly: GCF_016859285.1. Taxonomy (NCBI): domain Eukaryota; kingdom Metazoa; phylum Chordata; class Actinopteri; order Istiophoriformes; family Xiphiidae; genus Xiphias; species Xiphias gladius. The sequence continues at coordinate 7,540,765 of NC_053417.1, forward strand.
TGAATATTAACAAACTTTTTCCAATATTGTCCTCCTCTGTTTCAGCTTTTATTGGCACCATTTACAGCTTTGTGATCCTCCTCAGATCCAATGTAGGTGCAAGCTACAATGTCCTGTAAAGATAGAATTTTTTTTTTTTTAATTTGACAGTAAATTTTTATTTATTTTTTACTGCACAAAACCAACAAATAAAGTGATATCACAGACTTGTGACTGGATGTGTGTCCAGGCGACTTGGGGCGAGTTGGTGATCAGGAGCCTGGATATTGTGACCATCGCAGTGCCTCCTGCCCTGCCTGCCGCCATCACCACTGGCACTATCTATGCCCAGCGCAGGCTGAAGAGCCAGGGCATCTTCTGCATCAGTCCACCACGCATCAACGTCTGCGGCAAGGTCTCCATCTTCTGCTTTGACAAGGTGGGGGTGAATCCCTTAACTGAAGTTTACTGCGCATGTGGAAAACACTCATGGCTATTTTACATGCTGAAATTGCCAGTCACCAGTGCACTATTGTTTTTACCAGACAGGGACTCTGACGGAGGAGGGTCTGGATGTGTGGGGAGTGATGGAGGGGGGTCCCGCCGGTTTCTCAGAGCTGGTCCCTGAGCCCAGACTCTTGCCCCCAGGGCCCATGCTCACAGGCCTGGCTTGCTGCCACACCGTGACGCTGCTGCAAGGTCAGCCCCTCGGAGACCCTCTGGAGCTCAAGATGGTTGAGTCCACTGGTTGGGTATGATAGTATAAAGCTTATTTTATTATAAGAACTTGACTAGGTCTGGGTATTGTGTGAAATTTTTCAAGAACGGTATTGATACAATAATTGACTTTTGGGACAGATACTACAGTGAAACAATGCTTTATGATACCTTACTAACTTATTACCTTTGTCATTTAACGAAAGAGGATCATATTCTCCAATGTTAAATAGTGTCTAAACACAAGTAGCTGTCCAAGAACTTTGCCTAAATATATAATTGAAAAAGTGGATTAAGTTTCCCTCTTGTTCACACTGGGACATCACAAGAACCACTTCTTGTTTTTGCATTCTTCAGGCGATCCATTCCACGACTGTAGCATTTCGTTTTACAGTGAATTTCCATTATAACATTAATGTAACTCAGTATTTTCTTTTATTTATCTAATTTCCAGACCCTCCAGGAGCCAGAGGGAGATGGGAAGGTGCTGGATGCAGAGTTTGGAGACCACAAAGTTTTGGCTGTCATGAGACCTCCTACTCAACACCTCCAAGCTCAGGGAATTGTGAGTGTCCCTTGCATCATTCCCATATAAAATAATTATAATTATTAAACATATAGGGATTATGTGTTAAAAGTGAACAACCCCTTAACCACTGTAGCGCTGTTGAACAGGAACTGATCTTTCCATATCTTGTGTTAGATTTTGAGAAATTGGCAACATCAGGACATTTCCAAGGTCATCTGTGATCTGAAACAATGGTTTTGTGCCCCTTTTCCGTTGAAAGACATAGGAAAAGTGGGTGCACTAGCAGAATAAGCAGTGTAACCTGTGCAGTGTAGTCTCTGCTTTCTTTACTGTCTCCCTACTATGTTCTTTGGAAAATTTTAAAAACTTGAGCCCAAAAAAAAAAAAAAATCATCTGTTTGGAGTTTCCAGTTATGCGTAACTTTTATTCTTCTTTTTCATTTTCGTGTCAGCCCACAAGCGAGGCGGTGGCCATTGTTCAGAGGTTTCCCTTCTCCTCGGCCCTGCAGAGGATGAGTGTGGTCACAGTGGCCCGTGGGGGTCACTCGGCTCTCGCTTTCATCAAAGGATCCCCTGAGATGGTGGCTAGCCTCTGCCGAGCAGAAACAGGTTAGAAACTTTTAATTATAATAGTGCATAGTTTTAATTATGACTAAAACTTCAAGTGTGATTGTTACTCAAACATAATTTTAATGTTCATGTTTAAGTCAACTAGTCCTTTTAAAGTTTAAATCTATAATTGCAGTACAGCATTTGTAGTGATTTTGAATTTCCCCCCCCCCGAATATAGGTAGAGAATAGTAGTGAATTTTGCATATGTCTTTGTTTTTTTACATGACATTTATACGAAATGCTTTCTGTTTGCAGTGCCGGAGCAGTTCTCCAGCAAACTGCACCACTTCTCCAGCGAAGGCCTCAGGGTTCTTGCACTTGCCTATAAACCCTTAGATAAGACGACTGACTTTATGACCACTGAAAGGTGAGAGCCCAGTCTGCATTTCTGGCTTCTCTGTGGCACCAAAGCCCCTTCATAGACTCTTGTTTGTCTGTTTTTGTTTTTTGAAGCAACAAAAATTAGCTCTGTGCTAATGCAGTTGTGTGTCTGTCCATAGGGGGGAAGTAGAGAAAGACATGCAGTTCCTCGGCTTGCTGATGATGAAGAACTTGGTGAAGCCAGAGAGTGCTAAGGTTATTAACATGCTGAGACTGGCACAGCTTCGCACCGTCATGGTCACTGGTGAGAGATCTTTTGCGCTTGTATTCCCTGCAGGAGAATTAACACTGTGCAGTTCCTCTTTTTTTAATAGGAAGGCATTAAGTTGCAGGCATCAACATGCATATTTTCTCTAAATTTGCTCTATTCCAAATATCACCATTTGCCTTCAAGATGAAGATCATTCACATGTCAAATCTTGTTTTGTCCTTCTTCACGTAGGCGACAACATTTTAACAGCAGTCAATGTAGCAAAAAGCTGTGGGATGGTGGCGTGTGATGAGAAGGTGATATTTGTCATTGCCACCCCCCACACTGCCCAGTCCATGCCCACCCTGAGGTTCAGCCTGGAAGACAGAGCCACAACTGCTGCCCAAAGCTCCACAGAGGTCCTCACTTGGGTTGGTCCTGCTCAGACACAAACCAGCAGTACACTGGTCCTCAGGCCGTGCATTAAATATTAGAGGGGATGATCTTCATCATATGTCAGACTGAGTAGGAATCGTGGTCTTTTCCCAAGGGGCCATGCTCTGGGACTTGAGACAAAATGAAGGAGTGGTTTGATATCAAAGCTAATTTCCAGTCAAATTTAAATATTTGTCCTAGGGTTTGGGTCCCATAGTCTCTCATACTTCATGAGCTGTGTCACAAAAAGCTAATTCTTATTCACATACACACATTGATGCTTGCAAGTTTTTACTAATAGGCAGTGTCATATTTAATATTTAAGTGGTCATCTCAGTAGCACAATCACGACCTATGTTTTTATACTGTCAGGATGAATTTTGGTCTCTGTTATTGATGTTTTTCCCCCCTCTCCTCTCAGGGCTTGTACCAGGATGGTTTTGGCTATCACTTAGCTATTAATGGCAAGTCCTTTGCTGCCCTTTGTGACCACTTCCCTGAGCACCTGCCAAAGGTAATGTAAGCTGTGTAATCCCAGCAGGAATGTTCTGACAGTGGATCATGCTAAGTATTGACCAAGTAGTTAGCGGAACAATGATTAAATTACATCATTTTGGTTCAAAAAGATAGGACTACCTTTTCTTTTATATGCTGTCATTTCAGGTTTTGATGCGAGCCACAGTATTTGCACGCATGACTCCAGACCAGAAAACCCGGCTGGTGAAGGAGCTGCAGAAACTTGAGTGAGTTCAAACACGAAGGAGAAGAATGGGAACACACAGAAATAACAGGAAGGCAATAAAACCCAGCAAAAATCTACAGAGGGGAACAGATCTACAGAGAATTGAGTATTAGGGGAAATCAAACCCTCATTAACCCGTAGTCACAACACTGAATTAACACAAAATGGGTTAATAGACTGTCAGATAGTAAAGTCTGAGGTATATTGTTGTCCTGAGATTTTCTAGTAGTTATTCAAAACTGATAAACACTGGTAAAATTATATAAATATATTAAAATACACCAAAACAAATCCACATGACTATTTTAAAACACACAAAAAACATGTAAAAATTTAACCGGTCTGCTAGAAAATTAATGCCTATAGTGTGAAAATAAACTTTTGCCCCATGAACATCAGTGTTTTCACAAAGGCAACAAAAAGTAACCTGCTGTATATAGCTGTGGGAGGTAAACTGTAGTGGGACTGCAGTTTGAAGCACATCCTTGTTGACTCGTGATTGTACTAACTGATACTAAAACTATTAGATTTAAGGTGGAAAAGGACCAGTACGTTGTATGTGGAGATCAAATAAAATATTGCACATGAAAATAGTCAGGTCAAGGGCTTTCAATACTTGTATGATAAATGTATCACCACAAGTGTAGTATGTCATTTTTTTAATATACAGTGGCTTCAGAAACTATTCAGACCACTTTATTCTTTGCACACTTAATTGTGTTGCTGATTTAATATTAAATGGATAAAATTGCCATTTGTGCCTGATAATCTACACTTAATAACCTATAATAATGAAGTGAAAACATGTTATTAGACATTTTTGCAAAGTTATTAAAAATCAAAAACTGAAATCTCTTATTCATAGAAGTATTCAGACCCTTAATTCATTACTTTGTACTTACTTTACACACCTGGATTTTGCAGTTTATCCCATTCTTCCTGGCAGATCCTCTCAAACCCCGTCAGACTTGATGGGAAGCGTCTGGACTACCATCTTGAGGTCTCTCCACATATGTTTTATGGGGTTTAAGTGTGGAATCTGGCTGGGACAGTCAGACTTGTCCCAAAGCCACTCCAATGATGTCTTGGCTGTATGCTTGGGTCATTGTTGTGCCTAAACAAGAACCATCGCCCCCGTTTCAGGTTGCGTGCACTCTGAAGCTGGTTTTCTTCAAGGACCCATCTGTATTTGGCTGTTTCCCTGTCCCTGTTGCTGAGAAGCTCCCCCATGGCATGATGTTTCCACCACCATGCTTCACTGTAGGGATGGTATTAGCCAGGTGATGAGCAGTGCCTGGTGTTTGCCAGAGATGGTGTTTGGAGTTCTGCTCAAAGGGTTCGGTATTTATCTCATGAGAGCAGAAAGTCTTTTTCCTCATGCTCTCAGAGTGACTCAGAATGAGCTGTCTCATATGCCTTTTACTCAAAGTGGCTTCCGTCTACTCACTCTATAAGAAAGGCCTGATTGATGGTGTCCTGCTGAGAACATTCAAAGCATAAGAAATAATTTTATACTCTCGCCCCGACCTATGCATAGCCAGAGTTTTATCACCGAGGTCTACAGAGAGTTCCTTGGATTTCATGGCTTGTTTTTTTGTCCTGACATGCAGTGTGAATTGTGGTTATTTATACACACAGGTTTGTGGTTTTCAAACGATGTCTAATCAATTCAGTTTGTCACAGGTGGACTCCAGTTAAGTTTTAGACCCATCGCAGGGATAATTAAAGGAAACAGGATGCACCTGACAGCAATCTGGAGTGACACAGCAAAGAGTCTGAATACTTTTTCAAAGGAGAGATTTCAATTTTTCATTTTAATAAATTTGCAAAAATGTCTAAAAACATGTTTGGTGGTTGTCATTATGGGTTAGTGAGTTCAGATTGAAGAGCAAAAAAGTCAATTTCATCCATTTAAAATAGAATCTACAACACAAAGTGTGCAAAAAGTGGAAGGGTCTGATTTCCTTTCTGAAGCCACTAAATAGAATTAACCGTACTGCATTATGTCCATCACATGTCACTGCTGGCCAACACTGACTGGCAACTACCTGACTTTAAATAAGGCACCTGCTATTAGTGAAATTGCAATGCTCCTCTTCTGCTACTGCAGCTACCGGGTGGGCATGTGTGGGGACGGGGCCAATGACTGTGGGGCCCTGAGAGCTGCTGATGTTGGGGTATCCCTGTCTGAAGCGGAGGCTTCGGTCGCTTCACCTTTCACTTCCAAAACCGAAAACATCAGCTGTGTGCCGCTGCTTATCAGGTGAGGGAAGTGGGAGGGTTTAAAATTGTTGAAGTTAGAAAAGCACGTTAAATGTGGATGACGTCTTTGAAAACCAGCCAAACTAGTAATGTATGTGGTACTTGTCTCTGCAGAGAGGGCCGATGTTCTTTGGTCACCTCCTTTGGTCTCTTCAGATACATGGCCCTGTACAGCCTCATTCAGTTCTGCTCTGTCCTCATCCTTTACACAGTGAGTAGCAGCGGAGCTCATCTCCCCCTCGCCTTCAGTGTAGCCATGTTTGGATCAGCCTCAGCATATTGCTGCCATTCACTTGTATTTCTGTCCAACTAATCATATGAATAAATTGTGTAAAATGTGTTACGATTTGTGAAATTATTGAGGAAGTTATTAAACTCAACCAATTAGGAAATGTTTAATTTCATATCATTTTGTTTCATTAGAAACATTAAACATTTTTATTTCAAAATGCTCTTTTATAGAACTCTGATTTTATTCTTGAAAAGTTACTTTTCATAGTGACACATTTAATTTCATAATGTCACTTTCCATGACAGTGGTGTTGTCACCGCCCTCTCACCTTTCACCCAATCACATGAACTGCTACCAGAACGCGCAAATTAGCTCCTGTTAGCTACCTAGCTAGCTGCCTAGCCAGCTAACTACCTTGGTCGGCTCATGAACCTAATCACTCAGCATCAAAGTGAAGAGCAGTGTTAGCTAGCTTCTGTTGGCTTGAGCGACAAGAGAGAATTGTGTCTTTCTATGAGCAACATCTTTAAAGTCAAAACATGCTTGAGGCAACTTTGTGAATGGCAGCAGCTCACCAGCCTCACTGGTTAATCCACTGTCTTCACACTTGGATGAGAAATGATCCAAGCTCACAACCAAACCTAGCTAGTTGGCCAGCTAGGTAGGCAGCATGTGCAGCCTGGTTACGCTAAATAAATGAAAGGAGAGGATATCTTCTGCGTTTATTTACAGCAGCAGCAGCTAGCTAGTTCAACTGGCTAAACTCGTCAGGATTTGTTGATCTTGCTTTCTTAAGAGGAAGATGACAACACCACTGTAATGAAATAAATTATAATAATAACTAATAACATATTCACATGTAATTTAACTTATTTATTTAATATTGAACAAGATGCAACCCATTCAAACCCTCAAACTAAATATGTACCAAACAAAGGAGCAGTTTAGTTGGTTTATTCTAAAAAAAACAATCGGTGCATGATTATGGCCTAAATCACATTCAGTACACATTTGCAACTTGCAGAATAAATCAGTTTGTAATTAAAAGTTGAATCAAGTCTACAGTCTCTTCCCTCACCTTTATTTATTTATGTAAAGATGTCACAATGAAATGTGACTTCTTGATGTGCATGTCCAGGTGAAGACGGGTGTGGCTGACGTGCAGTTCCTATTCTGTGACATTGCTCTGGTGACTCTGCTGGCCATTGTGATGGGAAAAGGAGGCCCCAGTAACCAGCTGCATCCTGGCAGACCCCCAGCCAGTCTCCTTGCCCTACCCGTCCTGGGCAGCCTCTTCATCCACACCTGCATGATCATCTTGGGCCAGCTGGCTGCGCTCTTCATCACCACCTCACAGGACTGGTCAGTAAACAAGAGAAACAACTGCCTTTTATTTCTCATCAGAATATCCTAAAGAAATTGTTATATACAATTTAAATACAATGTAAAAAACAAAACAAAACAAAAAAAACAAAAACAAATTCATCCCCTCTATGTTTTAGGTATATTCCACTCAATTCAACAGTGTTTGGAACAGCCAATCTGCCCAACATGGAGGACACCAGTGTGTTTGCCTTGTCAGGTTTCCAGTACATATTCATGGCTGTGGTGGTCACAAAGGGCTACCCTCACAAGAAACCTCTCTACTACAATGGTACGTCCTCAGTAATGTCCAAAGATGATGGTTGTGGGATTGGAAGGGGGACGCATTCACACTCAAGCTGACAAACTGCTCGGTTATTCATCGTCGTCAGCTTCATTAAATATAGTATTAAAAGTGAAGCTTATGGAATTAGGACCCTGAGCTGAGAAGTGATTATTTTCTTTGGTCTTATATTCCCAGTGATTTTCCTCTGTCTACTGTTCATCCTCTTTTCCCTGATGACTTGGCTGGTGTTGTATCCTGGGCCTGACGTTTGCCGAATACTTCAACTGTACCACATCTCTGACATGAAATACAAAATGCTGCTCGTCGCTGTGGCTGCCCTCAACTTCCTCATTTGTTTTGTGGTGGAGGTGAGTGTGGATATGAAACTTTTAACATTCCTTTTTAGGACAAATTATAATCATATTTACATGGAAAATAGCTGGCTCAGTTATTAGCTCCAACCAACGCCAACTGGATGAGACGCATGACTGTCTTTCGATATCTATGACGTTGGGATTCTCCGTGATGCTTCGCAGTTAAGTTATACTCCAGCCAAAATTGATCGTTGAAGGCCCTCTACAGACTGGAGAGGTGGCTATAAAAACTTGCTAATATTCTCCTTCATGGAGAAAAAAAGTGGATCTGGTCATCTTGACTTCATGTCAGTTACAATGGAATTCAATGGTGACATGTTTTAACGGCTGGAAAAGTATAAAAATGTCTAGAGTAACGTCTCTAAACACTCCTGTATGCTCAGCATATTCAAAACCCTCTTTATTTTGCCATAATATTTCTAATCAAGTCTGTTCATACCTTATTTGTATAAAGAATGTACATGTACGATGTGTGGTAAACCCCTCACCAGCTGACTAGTAATTTCCAATCACATTGATACAAGTATAGTAGGCAGCCTTTGTCTCACTGTTGTCACTATGTGGATTTCCTCATGCCAACACTGCTTAGCCCACACCTTACACTTCCCCCACCTCCTCTTACTGTTGAAGCTTTGTTGTTACTGTCGACTTGTTACACGCTAATGTTCATGTATGTTAACTGCCATCTCTGATTCTGCAATATTAATGTTAGATTAGTTCTCCTAGCAGAATCCTCAGTTTCTTTGAGAGCTCCCTTCATGAAATCGGAGTAACCAGCGAACGTGACACTGGGTGACAGCATCAGATGAACCAGAATCAGGAATAAATGTTCCTACTATAACAAGTCAAAATGTCTGCTGTAAAAACTTCATTACTATTACCAGATAAACACTCAATGCACAATCTCTGTAAGTGTGGTATATTCCTAAAAGCCCCCGTTTTTCTTTTTTGTTGCCCCCCCCCCCACCCCCCCAGGTGCTGATAAACATGGGTATCCTCAACTGTCTTCGGTTGCTGCGTGGGAGGCGTCCATCCAAGAAACAATATAAACGTCTGCACGTCCTTCTGTCTGACTCTCCATCATGGCCACCCCTTAATCAAACCCTGTCCCCCGCAGATCTCACAGTCATCTGCTTGTCCTAGCAGCTGTTCCCCCCTCTGTTGGACACTGGTAAGTCAGTGTTACCTAAATCACAAATATATTTTCTCTCTAACCACTTGTGGTATCTGACCATGGAGATTGTTTTGGTTTTATTTGTCTAGGTTTTGAGATTTCTGCCTCCTCCCCAATACAGTGGCAAATGTAATTTTGTTTGTGGCGCTTTTTTTTTTTTTTACAATGACATTTATAAAGTTCAGCAACATCAGAAACAGTGCTTGTTACTCTGGATAATCCCATTGTGAAAAGCATTCATTGGCACTACTTTCAACTACTGAAATGAAACCATTTGAAAATAATGAGCCTGCATCACAACATGAAAATGACTTTTTTTTGGCAAATCATTTTATTAAATCAGTATTTACAGGCAGTTTGTGTTCTCAGAGCTCAGCTAAACCCGTCTGTCTCCTGCTTTGCCACTAGATTTCCTGAACTAAAATCTCTTACCAGTATTGTGAATTCTCCCTCAGATATATTCACTTTCTTGAACAGTACAGTAATAAAATCAACAAACCGGGAAGTAAAGATGTGATACAGGAGGCACAAGCTGAATCCAGCCATTATTAGAATTCTTCTACTGATGATGTGCACCACTGTATATGGCTTTATTGAGATTTCTTCTCTGAACAAATGAATGTGAAAAACTAATCACTTCTATTGGGCACAATGGACAGTTAGGTAGTTGCTACCTCTCCGGTTCACATCCAGCTGCGTCTACACGTTCCATTTCAGGAGTGGACCATCAGTTACTGACAAGGGAGTGGTGGTACAATTTCATACTGTGACCAAGATGCGAACCGTTAAAAAAACAAAACAAAAACAAAACTCATTCATTCATCTTGGGACATGGACATCATTTCAGTCGTATTTCACTATACACTCTGCCTAGCACTGTTTCTCACAAAGTGCCAACCCAAGCTTAAATATGGACATTTGCTGTTTCAGCAATCAAACCTGCTGGAAAAATACAATCTTCGTTCATTTTATTCATTCAGTCTCGTTCGCTTGCACCTGAGTTCCTACAGACTGTACGTCAGTGAAGGACATGATGAAACGAGCACACCGCTGATGAGATGGAGATACAATGGAGCGGCTTGTGAAGTACAGCAGTCAGTTCATTCCCCCATCTGAACTTCCCTTGAGTTGCTGCCAACACCACCTTCAAATAATGACATCTGAATTACCTGGTACATATACAGGTTGCTTTTAAAATGGGCATTTGGTTCATTTCAATTAAAATACTGCTCTGACATTGCTGCCATCTCATACAAAAAGGCAGAAAAGCTACTTAAAATGGACTTAAATCCACAATCTCCTTTTCACTTTTTTTTTTTCTTTGCTTTTACTTTTAAATAGAAATAATGAGGACAGGAAAGAAGACAGCCATAAAGCTTAATTAAAAAACAAAAACCGTAAACAGAACTTGTAAGATATACAACTTGACACACTTGCTTGACCCATACCCTCAGTTTTAAAAACAAATGGCAATTTACATATTAGGGGTGCACTTATTATGCTAACAGCCTAGTTACCGGATAGGTACCAGTTAAATACTCTGCATTAGTGGTGAGTTCACTGTGGGAGATCTGATAACCACAAGCTGCAGCCGAGGATGTCTGTGTTTAAACTGTACGGAGAAACCAAAATGTGACATTTTGGAGTCATTTAAGCACAAAACAAACGGGGAAAATTTGATTGTTTCCCATTTCATAACCGCAGATATTTTTATGTTTATTTTTTAAAAACATTAATATTAAATGCTGTTTTAATGAACAGGTTCTTGGTGGTTTATGTATAACGTGAGGTACTTGTATCTGTACACAGTAGATATCAGAGCATACCTAAAAGATAAAAAATTACTGAGCCAACATCTGAAAAATTAAAACATGAAAGATGTGAGAAGTGATGTGTGGTATTATTGCTGGGGAGAAGCTGCTAAACAAGGACCAGCTCATCTCATTTTGTTATGGCCTGTCACATCTCCTCCTCTCTCTATCATCCTTGATAAAGTCTTTGCTTCTGCCTTGCAGGCATCCTGAGATGGAGCCATGGGGACTGGAGGAGGAGAGAGATGGAGGTGAGGGGCGTCTCTTAAAGGGATCATCACAGTGAGTCCAGAAGATGTCCATAATCACAGTGTCGAACAGACTGGATTGGGGAGAGAGAAGAGCGTATTTGACTTCCTCCTGGAGTTCCTCGCTCCCTGTCAGTTCCACACGACTGCTGGTGGTAGGGGCTGAGCAGCAGTGTTGAGTATTCACTGCCCATCTGATATTATGGAACTGAAGTAAGGAAGTTTGAGAATACAATGCCGTCTTTGCTCTAAGGAGGCCCTTGATCTCTCTCCTCTCAATGGCTGGGTGGCCCCGGGGCCCACTTATCTGTGCTGTCGGAACCCTTGGGTGCTGTCTGGACCGGCTGGCTGCCGGACAGTGTGATTGTTTGATCGGGTGTCCTCTGAAGGCAATGTAGAGTTATTGCGCCCTGGCCTGGAAGAAAGAGGAAACGGGAATAAATCACAGACAGCAGCGTTTTCCACGTGCCAGCTGCCAGACAGAAACAGCTCACAAGTCGTTTCAACTTGGCAAGTTTCAGCAGCATTCTTGTTTTCAATTAATGTCTTTCTCCTGATCTGTCCTAATTACAGGATCCCTGTAGTCTCACATTTGATATAGTGTTCCATCTTGGTTTCAGGAAAGTTAGCTTCAAAACTGTATTAAAAAGTTTAAAAGCATGATTTGAGTTTGTTGTTTTTTTAAATGTAGTGCATTATTTTGTGTGAATTTTGTTGCTTCTCACCTTCCACTTATTCAATGAACTTGAAGTGTAAGCCAGAAACAGTCATTCAAGCTCTGCAAAGATGCATCAAAGAGCTGTCTCTAATTATTGTCAGTTTCCACCTCATGTCAATCAAAACCCAGTTGAACCAAAAGAGACAAAAACAATGTGCCTCTGCCAGCTGTAGTCCAAATCATGAAACCAAAAGTAACACCAGGTAGGGAGGTCAACAAAGCTCCTCACAACCCTGTTGCCATGTGGATTCTGAAAATTCTACTGCGATTCATCTGGAAGTAGTCCCATCTTTTTGGTGCCTACTTTGTTAGTTATTGTTCTGATTGTTAACTTGTGTTGCAACCATTATTTGTCCTTTTTAAGGAAGATAGTATTTACATTATATTGTTTTATTTTTTTCTCTTAAAAAATAAATATACATAATATAAGATGGCACTGTGCTTTGGAAATAAACATTTAAATACTCAGTGACAACATTTGTTAATTACTGGAACGAAGGTCGATGGAGAGATCCTAGAAATTCTCAGTTGAACATTTAGCTTACAACAAGTAAAATAGTCTTCAGCACAACATGGAATACACCAATTACAAGTGCCCTTCAACAAGGCTTTATAAGGCTGTGTAAACCTATGACCTCTAAACTGTTAATATTTGTGGATTATTACCTGTCAGTATTGGGCTTATCCTGAGGCGGCTCCTCTGGGCAGGCACTGCCCAGTATTCTCTTCCTTGCCTCGGCGTACTCAGCCTCACGCTGAGCCAGAGACTTGACCTGTGGTGTAGGCCTGCTTTGATTCAAGGGCGATCCCAGCGACCCATTACTTGCAGGCCGCTTCAGAATGCGAATCTGAGGTGGGGGTGCTGCTGGTAGAGTGTCGTCCTGTATCACCATAGTTGTTTTCAATGGAGATCGTGAAGAGTTGTTACTGGACTCCCTAGAAGCAGACCGACAGGAAGCAGTCCATGCAAAATTAGTGATACGGCAGATAGAAAGAGGCAATTACATTAAAGAGAGGGGGGCACTGCCAATAATAGCTTAGATGCTACAGCCATGGCCAAAAAGCTCATGACAGAAACTCAATCACATTTTCCTTGTTCAGAGTTACATATGTAGTAAAAAGTATCTTCAGACAATTTCTGAATTGTTAGTATTTGTTCTTCAATTCAGCTCACTTAAAAAGGGATGAATTAATTTAGTAATGAACAAAATCAATAAATTGATTTTGAAAAATTGGGACGCGCCAATCCAACTTTTTTCATTCTGATACCGGATCCATTACCTCAACTCACGGTATCTACCATTACAGAATCCAGTGCCAGGGCTCTCTTTTTCCAAGAATTAAAATATGTATCCTACATTGCATGAAACTTATTTGGATCATTTTTATTTAAGGTAACATGAGGACAGGGATTACTGTGGTAATGAATACTGAGTTGACAGCCCACTATGAATGCACAAATGTAAATGATAACACTGACAAAGACATGGTTTTTAATTGTGGATCAGTTAAGTCTGACCAACACCCATTCTGCTTAATAAGGTCAGTATCAGCCATGACATGGACCCAGTGGATCAAATCAGTGCATTATTGGCTCTGGGTAGATCACCTGCATGGTGAGCTCAGGTGTGGCTCATAATAATTTGTAAAACATCTTAGGTCATGTTCAGGTGCATACTTTTACAGATAAACAAGAAACAAACACAAAACAGTGTAGTTTTAAATGGAAAGTGAAGCAATCACTAAAGCGTCACAAATTTGAACCATGTTTCTTCTACCTTTTAAAGCCTTACTTTTCTTTCTGGCTGATCCTTAGCTTCTCTTCTAACCGTTTTTCCATTTCCTGTGGGGGGGGAAAAAAAAGTCCAAACATGTATTCATGTAAACAAACAACACAGTCAGATTGATTATGTATGGGAAGAAAAGTGCGGCAGTATTAAGCAAGGCGGGGAGTGGATGGAAGGCAGGATTCAGTTACAAGCTATTTATACATGTGTAGGACAGCTGCCAAGTCATAACAGAGAGAGTGCTCAGTTAGCCAACATTAGCCGGGTGATGTTGACAACGAACCTTGTTAATGTAAAGTTAGCTTTTTAATCGCGTTTAATACTGACTAACCACAGTCAGAGAGTTAAAAGGATCTGTAACTTTAGCCTGAATAGCTAATACGGTTACGGCTAACTTCTACTGAGAGCCACGTCCTTGACGTAACGAATTAGCAATGGTCTGCCAGACTATCGTGACGACGGCTAATGTTAGATAAATGTAACCTAAATGTTACCAACTCGCCAGTTTGGTGATATAACTAGCTCGCTACCCAGCCAGTAGTTGATAACATGGCTGAAAATGTTGTCCACCAACAGCTCGGCCTTGTAACTTAACAGGAAACCAACAAGTTAGTTCAGCACGCTGACATTCAGTAAGCTAACCTTGTAATATGAATAGTTTGCCCAGGCTCCCCGAGGAAAAGTGCCGAGACGAACGCTAATGTGGTTGTTTACTGTACAGTAAAGTTACTCATCTTCACTTTATGGTAGTAAAATCTGGACCTTCTAACTCATTCACGGTGCTGCTAGTCGTCGTCCACAGAACGGTTTGGTTGGTCGGTTGTGTGGGAAACAGTGTTCAAGTTGGCAATTTCGTAAAATAAAGAGTTATTGGCGTTATAAAACGCAACGTTGTGCCGAGTTGAATATGAGACCAGAGCAAAAAAAAGAGAAATAATGATGTGCGTACATTTTCTAATAAGTAAATGAATATTTAGTTGACAGATTTTCCACGTTAGCCATGTTAACTGTAGCTAGCTTAGCATTAGCTAACATCAACTTTAGCATTTCAACCAGCCAGAGCTTTAATTCAGTGGGTTTAGCTCGCGTCGTGTACATTCTTTAGCTACTAACCAGGCATATTATTGTTATTTCATGTTAAGTAAGTTAGAAATAGCAAACGCCGCTTAGCTAGTTAGCTAAGCCCATGTTAAATTTGTCTCGCTCGCTAGCTACTTGACGTTAGCTCGCCAAGTTTCTCAAAGCTACCGTTAGCATTAGCCAAAGTGTTGGCCCGTGGGAGTCGTTAACATGGAACAACACTGTGAGAATTTCTAAAACCAACAATGTAAATATAAAGAAGCCACCTAAAGGATATTCGCATTTAAATGAAGATATATTGAGCCCTTCGTTATTTACCCCACTGTCAGCAGCTTCCTCCCAACTTTCGGCGACCTCCTCATCCATGTTTCATTTTGCTCAGACACGCTGTGGAGGTGGCCGTCTGGGTGGCTTCAGACCCGCCTCTCGACTAGCTGCGGCCCTTGACATCACACTGACGGATTCCCCCCCCCCCAGCGTAACACCCCTCCACACAGCTGATCAGAAATGGCTTAACCACAGCTCAGTTTAATGAAAGGAAGGGACTTTATAAAGTTTCACAAACGCGACCTTCAGAGGTGACTGGCAACCCCGCGGAGCATAGAAATTGTGAACTGAAACAACTCTACTGTCGCATTTCTGCCCTCAGACCATTTGGATTTGTTAACACAGGGTAAAGCCATGGTAGTGTGATTGCATATCTGCTTAGTTTCTATGATTGCAACACTTAACATTGCAAAGACTTTGGTGTGATGGGTGACATCCCAGATTAAAAGAGTCCTGAATATTAAAATAATTAACTGAAGCATTTCTTTGTCATAAACCTGAGGAGGGTCACCATATCATGTCCTGAACATGGTATGGTGAGCGGTGGGACTTCTCCGTTTTTGCCATGGTCCATCCTCCTATATATTCCATTACAATTCTAACATTCAGATGTGACAGACAAGTTCTACATTGCAAGTAATTCTACTGTAGTATTTTCTTTTTGATCTTTAAATTTTTTTTCATACATCAGCATTTGATGCCCGTAAATACACACTGAAATTTCAGTTTTGATACAAGCAATCCTGATCTTCCATGCGGGCAAACTGGAGATATGATGCTGTGTTAAGCCGTACTGTTGTCACAGTATGAACAGAGGCACTGCAAAGCCAGTATAGTTTTAATATTCAGGGAGCCTTTTTAGTCCCAGAGTTGATCAGTCCTCTCAGAGGTATCAGCCACATTATCTCTAGAGCTGCATCCCTATTTAAAAAAATAAAAGTCATTATTTCCGAGAACAATACATTGATATTCTTGGCTAGGTTAGGAGCATTTTGGGAAGGAGTATTGGCCAAAAAAAAAAACCCCCAAACAAAACATTGTTTTATCAAGCAGTCTCAGTTGGCTCTGTTGTGACAAGGCTGTTTCTGTTTGGACACATGAGGGCACCATGGGTTTATTCAACATGATTTTGTAGTTTGTAGGTCATCTGGACTGTCTGCTTCTAAATCACGTGATACAGCTAAACCTTTAGGTTACCTGTACCTTATACTGTACAGTTTGATAAGCCAGAAGATTTTGTAAACACATACATAAAGTGGTGCACATTATAAGATAGAGGTCACAGGCTCATTAGGACTACATTGTAAGGGGAAGTTTCTTCAGAGCACTAAAAAGTTTTTGCAAAAAAAAAAGTCAGTTAATTTTGTAATATTTAAAATGTTGATAATGAGGTGTGTGTGTCTTTGTGTGTGTTTATATGTGTGTGTGATCTTAACCTATACACTTGTCTTTCACAGGTGAAATGAATCTGTTCTGCTCTCTAATGAAGTAAAGCAGACCTTCTGGATCATCATTAAAATATCTTAAACACATTGGTGGTTTACATGGTATTGTAAGAATGTGTTCCAAATAAAAATGAGACTGGATGATAACGATATAGTGTGTTTTTTTGGTTTCATAGGACTTTGTCCATTGGCTGACTGGTAGGACTGGTTGCTGCCAGAATTATATCTGCTATATCTCCTTCCTCGCTGTCATAACTCAGATAAGAGATTCTTTGAAAGGATATGCTCTAATAGTGATGTGGAGCGGATGCAGAGGAGCTGATGTTGACAGAAATATAAATGAACTCAATGACCGAAGGGATATGTGTATCACCTTATTTTATGTGCCTCATTGCCTTGTAGGCAGAGATGTTTCTGTTTCATGGTATAATATAAATATTTTATTATATAATGTAAATGTTTACATGATCGGCTGATTGCACTGTATGGTTCAGACACCTGACCAAAGGTTTGTTTTTGAAGGTCATGAACATCTGCTTTAAAGGTGATGTGGAGACTGATCATAGAAAGTTTCACTTATTCTCTTTCTCTCTCTCTCCCTCTCTCTTTCTCTCTCTCTTTCCTCTGTCATTAATGCCTCTGGGTCCTGGACCGGACCATTGTCTGGTGGAAAAAAAAAAACCCCACAAAACCATGAAAACACCACCTCTGTCAGATGTGCTAGATAATCTGGATCATTCAGTCTTAAATAAGTTAATCAGCACATTGCCAGAAAGGTTTAGACTGATTAACAAGTCTTATATGTCTTGTATTATTTCCTGTGTCATATAAAACAATAAAGTACATTCATTTCTTGTGGACTGACAGCTAAGCAGTCAAGGCAAATAAAAAGGCTGATATGTACCGTGGTACATACTGTACTGTACTGGTGTTAGTAAAGAATCCAGACTCAGTTTATGAGATACCTGGTGTGCATAGTTGACATTTTGTCCTGATGGTGGAGTCTCCCAGGTCACCAAAATTATCCATGTCAGATTTCATGGAAATGTGTCCAGCAGTTTTCGTAGAATAGGGATTTCTGGCACAACTTCCCCTGCTTTCAAGATGCACGGCGAAGGGAAATTGTTTTAAGAGGTGAAAAGCTCATTAAAAAGAACATTTAAATAATCTTATTAAATGTTCTTTGTAATATCTTTGTATCATGGCCCTGATGAAGGCCAAAAGGCAAACAACAAGTTCTGAAACGTGACTTGAAATTGAAACTTCTGGTTTAGGGTGGCAATATATATCTGTCATTTCCTGCTCTGAACATCTGGATCCATATGTCCACAGTGTCAGTGGGAGATCAGATACCCTTAGTAGAACATATTCTAGAGATGAAACAAACACAAACATCAGGCCACGCCTGCCAGGGGGGAATGAAAAGCATCAAAGACAACAAAGACAATCTTTGAAATTAAGTGGTAGATTTATTTCAAATCCAGAAGTGAGTTTTCATTGCAGAGCAAATCCATTTCAACATTTCAGCATCATTTCAATTTTTTTTGCTGTGAAAACTTGTTTTCATATTAAGTGTTGGTGGTGCTGTTTTCTTGGTTCAGCCACAGTGGTTGTAGCTGCTCATAATAACTAACCAGTTCTTCAAAACAAGCTGTAAATGTAACTTGCATCACGTTCTGTACGGCGGAAGAGAAGGACTTACAGACACCGGGTGTCTAAGCCCTGTTTGGAATGGCAAATATAAAATATTTTATGAACTGGCTTCAGATCATTGACTTCACACTGGTATATCAAATGATCACAAACTGAGATTTGTAATGCATTAATAGAGACCTTGAGAATGACTCTACTCTGAGGTTGTGTGTCAGTGGTTGAATGTTGCTTGGAGACCAGTGTCCAGCTAAATGACAGAGCAGGCTTTGCAGACATTAGTACAGCTTAGTCATTCATTAACCTCCAAGAGGCTGCAAAATCAGCCAACACTGCACACGTCCTGAGCAGGTCGAAACATCCAGTGGGTCCATCTAAACCAAGACAAACTAGGCCCGCCGCAGCCTGGCGCTCCACCCCTCCACCACCTATCTCACCTCTGAGAGAGGGGAACACAATGTTGCTGTATCAGTACACAAGAATAAGTTAGCCTTACCAAAAGGATATAACACCCAATAGCCGATTTGTAGGGCAATGAAAGAAAATAAAAAGTTGCGTGTATTAGTTACATATTGTGGGGGAGCAAATCGGGAGTCTAAAAAAATAAATAGAGATAAATCAGTGTTGTTCTTGCTGCAGGTGGGGCCTCCGGTAAGACAAAAGAAGAATGACAGTAATGATCCTCAAGCCAGTGACATGATGAGCATGTTGACACCAGCTCCAGTCTCTTCTCAGTTATCATTGCTGCTGTCACTGGACAAACTCTTTGTAAACCAAATATTATTGATATATTGAACATATATATTCAGGATATTGAATATATATATATATTGAATGTATGGGATTCAAATACAAGATATAAACATATTTCCTGCACTTGGCAAGACACAATTTGATACTTTTGCTCTTTGAAAGTCAGTTGACTGTCTGTTGATGCATGGTTACAACACTGCAGTTTTATTAATACAACAGGTCTTCATCAGAATAGACAAAATTACGAAAATAAACTTTTACATAACTTTCATTTTTCACTTTTGATTAAGTTTTACTTGCAAAGTTCTATATGAATCTTTTGTGTCATTTTTCTATAAGAATGAAATTAACAGTCATTTCTTAAACACACTTGCATTGATTTCTCTTCGGCGTAAAAATGCCTAATTGTCAACATGGTCTTTTTAAATTCGTGGCTTATCCATAATGGCCGAGTGCTTTTCTCTCCGGCTCCACCATCAGCACCTGTGGACGTAGTATCCTGTCGCGTATCCTATGATGTAGATGGACACCAGTGCAGCCAGAGCTCCTGCTGTCTTCACTATTATTCCAGTTCTGCCAATACAGAATCTGTTGTAGAGCCTGCGAATGGAGGAAGAGGGGAGGTAAAGCCAAAGGGTAAACCAGCTGTTGCTGAACTTTTGTTTGACTATAAAGGTTTTCCAGTATTTATGAGTACAAGAAGATTCAAGTGATTTGGCTTATCTCATACACATCTTCCAACACCTCTGTAGGTTTGTTCTTAAATAGCATCAGAACATTCTCAGTAATATGAAAACTGAATATTCAGTCTTTGGATCTTTATGTCAGGTGCCACTTTGTTTCACCTCATCGTAGTAGACTGTGACGCCTCTACGTTCATGTTGATGTTGTCCTCGTTCCAGCGATTAAACTGCACACTGCCGGTACCGCTGGGTTCCATGTGAGAAGTCCTTCCTCTCCTCAGACGTTTATCTGCTGCCTGGAATCACAGTTCACTCACCGCTTCACTGCTCCGCCTAGACACATAAACTCTGACTCAGTGGGGATGAAGAGTTGTTCACGTGCATCAAAATGTCCACAACTCTGTTGTCGACAAAAGTCAACAAAATGTAGAGTTGTTTTTTAATCATGATGTATAGTAAAGACAAGATTCAAAGTTGCAGTTTGATAACTTAAGCCTTAATAAACTGCTTAAAATGCATGTAATTGCGCTTTAATCCAGGTGAGATTGTTTTTTACACAACATTTAAAATTTTGATGCAGATGAATCATGTCAATCAAGGATTTACAATATGTTGTTTAATTGGACCACATGAATAAATAAATAGATTCAAAAGGCAGTGATTTGATGATTGTCACTCAGCAGAATTCCATTCATATCCCCACATTCAAAGAAGCTTAATTTGTACTCACCTGAGTCTGCAGCAGTCAACAACCTGCCCATAAAGCTCTGGGTTCCAGCACTTTTAAAGCCTCAACTGAGACTGAGAGAGCCATTCCTCCTTGTGTGAGACATTCATGTGCCATAGTTCATGTGTTCACTGAGGTCAACCTGTCATAAATTCATTGGTTGTAATCCAACTGTTGTCTTTCACCTCCTTATATGACTCCCTCTCAGTGATAAAGGGCAACTCAAACTGGGAGTACGGCAGTTAGTCTCCGGTTTCATCACCTCCTGTGCAGATAGTGGACTGCAAAGCAGAAATGCTGAGTGTTGTAGATTTCACGGTACGCCCTCCCCTGCATTCAAAAAGTGATTTGCTCAAATATAGAAACACTTTGTCATTTCAGAGATTTTTCTGTGTCTGTACTGAAGAAGATAAACATGTTGCTGCTCTGTCTCTGCTGGAGTAACAGTGCCCTCCTGTGCTTTTTCCTGTGTCATTTTATTATTGTAAATATACTAATGTATCATGAGGTGTAGACTCACTGATCTTACTATGTCACCTGTAGGACCTTTTAAGCAGGGAAATAGTCAGGACCCTTGTGGTTTCTGTATGTTTAAACAGGTGAAATTTGCACATTGAGAAGAGTTAAATCGGCACATATTTTGGTTTCACTTGATTTTAACTGTCAGGTGAAAATAATTTCTGTGATAAACATCAAACATTAATGTTGCTGTTTACATATTACCTTTTCCACCAGTGCTAGGGTGAAGAGGTTAGAACTGGCTCCAGGGCTTAGGGCTGGTGAGGCAGCCATGGGCCCTAGTAGACGGCAGTGGTCTGTACTTGACTGGTTTTCCCTGCACGGTGCTAACTCTGGAAGGCTCAGTGCCCCCTCGCGGACAGGTACACACTGACAATGCAGAGTGGTCTGCCATTTTGAGAAGAAAGACCTTGTTATATAAAATATTATATACACCTAAAAATTACATATTAATATTCAGAATAGCAGACAAATATCCGGTGGAACACTACAGCATTCTTATCCCACATCTCCATGGAAACAGAGCTGGGTACCCAAGTAGGTAAGAAATTATCAACGACAACGACATTAACAAGTTCACTGCAAATAAAATGGGCAGCAAAATGTCTCCTGATACCTAGAAATGCTTAATGTTTTTAACTCAGTAATGTCTTTGAATGGCTGTAAAATGTTCTGATTATGCACCAGGTGGTTGGAGAAGGTTTATGGTCTTTCCTTGAACATTTTGAATCTTTAAAGGACCTTTTGAGGCATCCTCTGTGGCTTTGAGCATATATAGTCTATGATGCTGACATAGTGCAACATCATCTAATATTTGAAACTGATCTATTACTTGATAATACCCAAAAGCAATTTCAAAAATGTCAACCTTAGTCTTTCCTCGATGACATCTTCCAAAATCATTGCATAATTTAATGAGACGTACAAACCAAACAGCTCCCATTGATCCTGTATTTTCTAAACTCAAAAAACAACAACAAACTATTCTTTTGAACACAGGGAAAAGTAAACATTACCTTACCACATGGACACCCTTGCTTTGACTTTTGGATATAGCCAGGTCTTCAATTCATAATGCCAGAGGAACCAAAAGAACAGACCCCAAAGATATTGTACAACTCTCCATGTGCTTGATGTATATTCACAAATATGGCAGATATATCTATAGATATTATTAGAACTAAAGTATATTTGTTCCATCTCCACAAAAGATGGGTATGCTTCATTTTCATGTAAATTTACTCTCATAAACATTTCTTCCAGTAAAGACCTATACAATTGAGTATATATAGATTAGTATTATTGGCCCAAATACTTTTCTATAATCACCTTATGAACTGCGAACCATACTGTGAATAGTCTGGTTTGGAAAGACAACATGAAAGCTTGTGTGGATCACAGCTTTAACGTGATCATGCAAATAATAACAGTGGCAGATGAAGTTGAAATGAACGAAAAGTCCAAAACATTGGGGTTAACTTGGGAAAACGATTATATTATATTATATTATATTATATTATATTATATTATATTACACTGGAGGAAGTTATTGTTTCACACCGGATGTTTTATAAACGTTACCAACGCTTTAAGACTTCCGGTGTGCCATAATACCGCTGCGCATATTTCAGGTTTGTCTAACTGTTTCAACTGCTCGGTGAATAACTTCATCGTTTACTATACCTAGGCTTTTAACGAGAGTTACTGACACGGCCATGGCTTCTGTAGTTTATACCTCTACCAGCTGCACGAACTATTCCTTTTAAAATCATCTAGTTAGCTGCAGGAGTTGTTTAGCAACAGTCGCCCGTGCTAGTTTTAGCTAGCTACCGTTAGTTAGCTACTGTGTTAGCATCACGCTTGACTCGCAACACACAGCTGGTTTAGAAGTAGTTAACTTAATTAATAATGAATTGGTAATTAAATACCATTTCGCTTAATCCGCTGGTACATGCTGCTACTTTACAATTCTCCCACCGGTTTTTTCAGACACAAGTGTAACGTAAGCAGGCTTTATACGTCTCCCTGACTGGCCTGTCAGCTAAACCACACACTATAACGTTGTGCTGCAGTCATGCCAAATTTCAGCCACAAAATGAGAACTTGAGTTCAGTTCTATTTTATTCAAATGCGCTGGTACATTTGTCGTGGACATGACCATTTAGTAGTACTTAGTTGTTGGTTGAAGTGTTTGGCGTTTGGAGTTGGTCCGCACAATGCGTAAGTGAAACAGCGCTGGGAATAGGAAGATAATATAGTTATTAAAGTTGATGTTTTGTTGAAATAATTTCTGTCTGCTGGACTGGGTGTATGCCGAACTGCTAGAGAATCCCCAATGTTTTTAATGATCTTATGTAACTCCGTGGCAGAAATTGAATAAGTACTGATTTACAGTAAAGCTTTGAAATCCCACATTTTAAATTGAAATTCTGCGGAAACTTCTTCATATTTCCGGCGTTTGCCAAGGAAGTAGACTGGAGATTATTACACATACAGTGAAAGTGGAGCAAACCGAAATCTTCCAATAATAAAAATGACCAGTGATCTTATTTTGACAACTCACATAAAAATAAAATGGATGATAAATAGAAGAAACAATATTTATTGGTTGGTTCTTCTCTGTCAACGATCTGTTATAACTATATTGCTTCATTTTGTTCTACATAAGCACAACCTCTCATGACTCAAATGAAATGGAGCTGGAACCACATGTAATGAACACTTGTGTATGTTTGTGCAATGTGAAGTAGGCGGTGCAGAGTGGATGCTGATGGGGGACGAAAAGGAGACCTGGAAAGTAAAAACTCTTGACGAAATCCTACTTGAGAAAAAACGCAGAAGAGAATTAGAAGAGAGAACAGATCCCAAGCGCCAGAAAAATGTAAAGTATTTCAAAGTTAATGTAAGACCCATATGACACCTACATGTTTATACAGTGTTAAAAATAATAGCTAATATCCCTTATCTGAACTGTCAGTGCTATTTGTTGTGGAATTTTTATAGTAAAACTCACCATGCTAAGTTTAAAAGTAAATGATTACAAAAATCTTATCGTATAATAAATTTACGCTTGAAAACATATACATTTGTGATATCTACAAATAATTGCAGTATCTACAGATATTTTTTTTGCCTTTTGTTATTTTCATAATTAATAATGTGCTTTAACATAACAGTATAGTGTCCTATTCCTGGATTGTTGCTTTTGCACCAGGACATACAAAAGGAAACCGCTTTGGTGGAAACAGTATATATTTTTTTAATGTATTTGTTTATTTTTTAGCTTGAAATTTGTTTAAAAATGTAAGACCGCAAATATCTATAGCTACATTCCAAATGTTCTGGTATTTGTATTAACTTCCTTAATCATCTTCTGAGGACATTTTAATGATTTATTTCTAGCTTTAACCTAAAATGCTTCTTTTTTTGTCTTGCACAGTTCACACAGGGCCTTGCTCCACAGGCGGATGATCGGGAATCCAAACGAGACACTCCTGAGGAAGGAGAATTACGGGATCAAAGAATGGAAATAACAATTCGTAATTCCCCGTACACACGGGAAGACTCAACGGAAGATAGGTACTTGGAATTATAGAAAACAAACATGAGTAAATATTTTCATGGTGACTGCTAATTCAGGACAGAGTATTTTTATGGTGTAAGCAAGTATGCATGTAATATTTGAACTTAAAAGTATGTTTTGTCATAGTTTAAAAATACTATACCACCCAGTGCCACTGGCTCTTTAGAGTCTCAGTGTTTTCTTTACATTTATGCAGAGGTGAGGAAGATGAATCACTTGCAATCAAGCCTCCACAACAGATAGCGAGGAAAGACAAATCTCACCACAGAAAGGAGGAGAAGAGAAAAGATAAAAGACGTCATCGCAGTCACTCCGATGACGGAGGTATGGGAGTGCTGTTTAGTTACGTAAACACAAACATGTTTTGCAGCTGACTATTAAGAACTTTAAGGGTGCAATGAAAATATATCAAATGATGTGTTTTTCCTCAATAAAGGGATACAAGGAGACATTTACATGCAAAGGATTTCATTTATTCTAAAACACAAAGTGCACTAGGTTTTTAATTA
Source organism: Xiphias gladius (assembly GCF_016859285.1). Taxonomy (NCBI): domain Eukaryota; kingdom Metazoa; phylum Chordata; class Actinopteri; order Istiophoriformes; family Xiphiidae; genus Xiphias; species Xiphias gladius. The sequence goes on from NC_053417.1 coordinate 7,565,880, forward strand.
TATCTGCTTCAAACTGTATTTATTAGTGATGTCCCGATCGGGTTTTTTATTTAGCCCTGATCCCGATATGAGTCCTTTAATATTGAGTATCTGCTGATGACAAGTCCTATCCGGTACTGAAATGTTGACTAAATCGCCTATGGGTCATTCAGGGCCAACTCACCCACAATTCAGAACTTTTCCCAGCTCACAATTCATGTGAAAACTTGGGAAATTCATGGGACCTTGCAGAATCCTTTAACTCTTCTCCAAATATATATGTGTTTTGATCTTAGGAACTAAGATTAATATTTTTTCCAGACACGCGGAACAAGATGACATCAGCTAGTATGCAGTAAACCAAGCCATTACAGACTGTAACTCGCAAATTGCCTGAACCCGATGAAAAAGAGGCTCAATAGGTATCACACAGAGACAGAAAACCTTGAAGTCAACATAGTACAAATATCTACCTATGATATAAAACCACTGAATGCAACATTACAGTCAGTGAAAAGTACAAAAAAAAATCGATCTTCAAAAAAAGTATTAAATGATGGAGTAATATAAAAAATACATTTTTATATATCTGCAATGAGTATTAGCACTTTACGATAAAAAAAAGTTTCAAGGAAACTGAAATAATATTTTTTGGGAAAATATATAGTCAAAATATTTTAAAAAGAGGATTTTTCAGCTCCAAAGCTGTATTTAGCATGATCTGTGGCACTCAGGTTTTTATGCAGTACCAAATAACCTCTAGATGTGATAGAACGAACACTACACAGACTCAAAAGTTGGTTGCAAGAACGTGAAAACTAGTAGGGATATTAATTTTTGAAAATTAAAGATTCTCTGAGTAAAGAAATTCACGTGGTTACTGTAAAACGTTCAACAACAACTATTTACCTGAATACATGTTGCAAATTATCCTTAGGGTTTCTTGAATGTTCAGAACAAATTTCAACCCAATCCAGTGAAAAATAAGTGATTGGTGAGGGTTACAAAAGCTCCACGGGTCAAACTTCAAAAATTCATAACTAAAAAAGTATTTGGAGTAGAGCTATACGATTCTGCAAGGTCCCATGAATTTAATAGAAGTTTTTAAATGATTTTTTTTCAAGAAAATCCACAATGTGAATTGGTAGGTCCTAGATGGAATGACCCCTACGTATCTGACACACTGAAATAGCACAGCTGTAGACTACTTAATCTCACATGCCATACTTTTTACGAGCTTCTTGATCCAAATACTGAAGGTCATGGTTCAAAAATATAAAGTTTATAAGCTTAAATTACTGATATGTTATGAATGAAAGTTCATTTGGGCGACTGCCATCCCTGACGGTGACACGACGCGATCCACTAGAAAGAAGATGTCTCACTCTGTTGGAGTGTTGGAACCACAAAAACACTCAGTCCACTGGTGGTTGTACAGTGGTGTTTCAGAGTGGTGGTTCTTCTCTCGCAAACTGTCTTTGACAAGTGCTGACAGCAGAGTGCGAAGAGCACACAAACCGACATCAGCCAAGTTTAATTTAGGCCTGTCGTCTAGTTACTGACAGAATTAAAATTAATCAGACAGCTGATATGACGTACCGCTGGCAACGTTTGTTATTTGAACTGGTGGCAGCACTGGCTAAAAAGAGAAACTGCAGCTGAATGTTTTCTAAACTGCTTTGGTAATGAATATTATCGTCAAGCTTCATTAATGTGTGTATTTTTTTCACCTCAGTGTCTGACTTCAGAGTCTCTCACTGCTACGCCCCAATAATATTTCAAATTCACACATGCTAATTATCACTGGCTTATGAAACGGGATGCTGCTCTGTAGAGGCCAGCTATCTTAAGGGAGAGGAGCTGCAACAAGAGCAGGCTGAGGTGGACAAAACAGAGCAGATCACAGTAATGAAAGGACTGAATTTTGATCTAAGTTATTTTAGCCATTACCAATCCATTGAAATATACCTGGGTCGTCCCCCATACTGATCTTTAGGATCTGCTCAGGAAAGCTCTTGTATTTATTTAATAATTGTGTATTTATTTATTCTTTAAATTGCTTTAAACTGTATAAACAGTATGAACACCTCAATGATAAATTAGTTCTTCTTAGTTTTAAAGGACAAAAAAACTCTTCTCAGTCTGTTTAGACCCAAAGGACATCACTAGTCCAGTGGCTTTTGTAAGCAGGTTGCTTGGCCCGCTTTGGGCTCCGCAAAGTCCTCATCGAGCAGGTCTCGCCACTCGGCAGCCCTCTTTGCCACACCCTCGGGGCAGTTTATTCGGGCTAACAAGACTAGGCCCCTTTCTATGTCCCTGTTCATACCTGGCATTAACAAGTGTCATGGGTTATCTGATCATAAGTGGACAGTTCAGGTGTGAATGCACCCAAGACGCAATGAGGAAGCATTTCAGATCAGATCACTCCGGCCACGATTGGCTTGATATGTTTCCTATTTGGCTGTTATAAAGCAGACTATTGGCTTTTCTGGGGAAGGATATGTGTCATACAACCGCCATCTTTGGCGTTACAGATGTTTCTATTCATAATGCTTTAAGTGGTTTGTTTCCTCTCTTATAATTTTTTTCGAAACGATTTTTTTCAATGGACAGACCTGGTTCAGCTCAGTTACCACGTCATCATCGTTGTTGTGTTATCAACCTTTTTTCGCTTGGGACAATTTTGTAATACTTTTTATTCGTATATGTGTCCTAAATACATTTTACAGTTTGCACACTATTATATGCATCTATTTTTAGTTGCGTATGCAAGTCAAACGCTCACGCTCTCAGGCCCTGGTTGGTCTGGTTCCACTCATGGTTTTTGCTTCTACAGCAGGGAAACATGCACGACCGAAAGACAAAGAAAAAGAGCGAGAGAGCGATCGCAGGAAGCGTCAGTGGGAAGAAGACAAAGCCCGGCGAGACTGGGAGAGGCAGAAACGAAGGGAACAGGCCAGAGCTCATTCACGCAGAGAGAGGTGAGCACTGACCCTAGAGAGGCACCGTATGATAGACGATCTCATGTTAGATGAGACGTAGGTGTATTTAATCTTTTGAAACAGCGGATTATGACTTGAGTTTAGTCAGTATACATTGTTTTGAATGCCATCACCTGTTTCGTTGGACTGGAAAATAATGCAAACTCAAGTTTACACTGATCCACAAATTCATTCACCGCTAATGTTAATCATTGAATATAGCAGTGAAGGTAACAGAGCAATCCCACAGGCATAAACTAACTTTATCTTCAACAGCAAACAATGACAAAACTGGGCTTTTGGTTGTCTGAACAGACCTCGAGTGGATTCTCCTGGGTTTTTTTTGGACCACAGGGACCGGCTGGAGCAGCTGGAGCGCCAGCGTGAACGGGACCGAAAGCTGCGTGAGCAGCAGAAAGAGCAACGGGAGCTCAAGGATCGAGAGAGGAGGGCTGAGGAGAGGCGCAAAGAAAGAGGGGCTCGACGAGAAGGTCAGTGAGTGAACCCAGACACCTGCTGGACAACTGGGCTTGTTTTTTCACTTTGGACAGAGCCAGGTTAGCTGTCTCCCTGTGCCGTCAGTCTTTAGGCTAAGCTAGGCTAAACACGTCCTGACCCCAGTTCTGTAGTTAGCACATAGACACAAGAATCACATTGATTTTGTTTTTATTTTGCAAAATATTGAACTGTTCCTTGAAGGACAAAATCCACAGCATCCAAAGTCATTGTCCTACCACCAAACATAAGGATGGCGATGAATCCTGTGAAATCTACAGCGGTGAATAATGAGAGACTTTCCTGTCCACAGTGCCGTCTCACCACCGGATGCTACCTGATGAGTATGTTGAGAAGCCTAAACCAAGTCACCGCAGCCGAAGTCCCACCCATGTTCCCCGGGACAGATCTGAACACAGCGAACCACGGAAAAGTGCAAGTGAGTTCACCAGTATATCACAGTCTCTAAAAAAATCTCTATTTTCTTTTATTATATTTATTAACTGTAACTGTATCACTGTTGTCGTTGTTTGCTCATACAATGACTCCCTAAGAGATCACTTCCGTTTCAGCGTAGCTCACACTACTTTTTTCTGCAGCACTGAAGGAGGAGAAGCCGGAGGGCAAAGACCTGCTCGCAGACCTCCAGGACATCAGTGATAGTGAAAGGAAGACCAGCACAGCAGAATCCTCCATGGGTAATGGATCATCTAACCTATACTTTCAGCAACCAGCTGAAAGCACATGCAAAGACAAATTTACATACTACAACCAATTCATACTAGTCTTAGCTGTGCAATTACTGTAGTGCCGTAAATGGATAAACATTCTTGGGAAGCACAATCTCTTCGGTGGAACACAAGATGTGATGAGAATAATCACTCATCTAATGTTAGTCATTACATTTCTGAACTTTACAAGAAGGAATAAGTAGATCAGAGGCACCGCAGGAATTTACTAATGCCGACACATAACCACCAGAGCCAATAACATGATGATGATGTAGCAGTTTCACTATTGCAGTTATATTTCTTCAGGCTATTTTTAAAAATTGCCTTGTCATCTCTTCAATCTTGTCTAGCATCAGGTTCAGGCTCTGATGAAGAGGAGGAGGATGACGATGATGAAGAGGAGTCCAGCAGCCAGAGTGAGGGTGAAGAAGAAGAAGAGGAGGAGGAGGAGTCTGTCTCAGGCTCAGGAAGGTCTGAGCAGAGTGCAGGTAAAACTGTTAAAACCTGCTCTACTACTATGACTTCTGTCGCTGTGACAGGTTCAGTTTGACAGCATCACGGGTTTAACGCAGCGGCTTTGTCCTTCTCAGAGGATGTGAGTGAGGAAGAGCAGTCAGAGGAAGACTTTGAAGAGGAGAGGGAAAATGGAAATCACATACCTGCAGGTGGGTGAACCACAGTGGAATGATACCATGTCACCATCGATATCTATGTGGGTACAGTATCACCAATTCCAAATTGGGATCTCAAAGGACTGGGAAAGTCATCCAGAGGCATAAATGCAAAGATATTCTCATGATTCAAATGGGTAAAGGTGGTTACCCAAGTGGTAGGCCACCCACCACTCCACCTCTACTTGTTATCACGTGAGCAAAGTTCCATGCTTGAACTGAACTGAACCATGAACCACTAAAACTGCGCAAACTGCACTTGTTGATAAAGATCATGAAAAGCACACAAGAGCTCAGGAAAAAGCCATAAAAATGACTTATGTGTCAGTCAACTGAAAATAGGTTATTCACGTTATCATATTGCGAGAATATTTGTTTGAAGTTGTTTGAAGTTTATAGTGCTTAAATTTTGGATCATGATTACTTGGCAGAGACACACAAAATGCACATTTTTCAGACCATTACCATTTTTTTGCAATGAATCTGCTATTGGCCAATATCTTAATGTGTTGAATTATAGTTGAAATAGTTGATTAATCAAGTTGCTGAATATTACTTAGCAAAATTTCTGATAATTATTTAATCATGCAATTCATCTTTCAACCAAAAAATCCATAAAATTTAGTGGTTCCAGGTTGACAAATGTAAAGAATTACAACATTTCTTTGCTTTCTATGATAGTAAATGGGTTGTAGACTGTAAGTCATACAAAACAAACAAACAAAAAAAAACAGCTGGTTAAATACACTTACCGTCTGAGAAAATCTGATATTTAATGGACAGAAAATAATAATATTAAACAATAATAAATAATAATAGGCAGACTAATTGATAATGATAATTGTTAGTTGCATCCCTAAATTGAACCTAATTGTAATCTAGTGTTAATATGGTAACCCACAAACTGCATCAGATAAAGTATAAATAACAGTGACCGGTCCATATCTAATTCTTGCATTCCCATCAAAGGCACTTCCCAGCGCCAAACTAACTTCACCTTTTGCCCCGCAGTGCCAGAGTCCCGTTTTGACCACGACTCCGAGGAGAGTGGCGAGGACATGGAAGAAGAGGAGGAGGAGGAGGAGGAGGAGGAGGAGGAGGAGGATGATGAAGCAGGAGAGGGTGACCCCACTCCTCACTCTCAGACTCACTCACGCTCCCCCACACCTGAAGAGAACTACATCCCTGACTCCCCCCCAATTTCCCCTGTGGAGCTGAAGAAGGAGCTGCCCAAATATATGCCTGCCTTACAGGTCAGTTTCATCATAGCACAATTCTACATCCATATCAATTACAAACATGTACAAATGATGCATGTATATGTAATTATCTAATACAAGTTACCCGCATGTTGAGGTCTTCAGATACATTGTTTGTGTGTTGGATATCAGGGTTGTCGCAGTGTTGAGGAATTCCAGTGTCTCAACCGAATAGAAGAGGGAACTTATGGTGTGGTGTACAGAGCCAAGGACAAAAAGACCGGTATCAAAATAAACTTGCAGATACATTTCCTTTTACGGTTCTCAGAGATGTTGGTTGATGAAACAATGAATACGGTCTAATGTTTGCAGATGAGATTGTGGCCCTGAAAAAGCTGAAGATGGAGAAGGAGAAGGAGGGCTTCCCCATCACCTCTTTAAGAGAAATAAATACAATTCTGAAAGCTCAACACCCAAACATCGTCACAGTAAGGGTGAGAGAACTGGAAAAATACTTATTCTTGTATAACCTCTTTTATTGGTGATGTTCTATGTAAATCTAAAATGTGCTTCTCCCATTTATATATATATATATACAAAAAATATCAGGAAATAGTTGTTGGAAGCAACATGGACAAGATCTACATCGTGATGAACTATGTGGAACATGACCTGAAGAGTCTGATGGAAACCATGAAGCAGCCCTTCCTGCCAGGTGATGGGAGACATTATAGAGCTTTGCACCATCTTAATAATAAGATGAATAGGACAAAAACATATTCTGTCTTTGAGGGCTTGACGCTTGCTTTTTTTTCTAAGTTGAAAAATTTAGGTGCGCATAAAGAGCTTTTGGGGGTGCCATGAATAAAGGGATACAAGGAGACATTTACATGCAAAGGATTTCATTTATTCTAAAACAAAAAGTGCACTAGTTTTTTAATTATTTCTGCTTCAAACTGTATTTATTAGTGATGTCCCGATCAAGTTTTTTGTTCCCCATCCTTATCTAAGTCCATTAATAGTCCTTTAATATTGGGTATCTGCTGATAACAAGGCCCATCCGATACTTATGTTACTTAAATGACTAGTTAATCCCAGACACCTTATTTATTTACGAGCTTCTGGATCTTAATACTAAAGGTCAGGGTTCAAAAGCATAAAGTTTATAAGCTTAAATTACAGATATGCGATGAATGAAAGTTCAGTTGGGCGACTGCCATCCCTGACGGTGACACGACACGATCCACTAGAAAGAAGATGTCTCACTCTGTTGGAGTGTTGGAACCACAAAAACACTCAGTCCACTGGTGGTTGTACAGTGGTGTTTCAGAGTGGTGGTTCTTCTCTCGCAAACTGTCTTTGACAAGTGCTGACAGCAGAGTGCGAAGAGCACACAAACCGACATCAGCCAAGTTTCATTTACACCTGTCGTCAAATTACTGACAGAATTAAAATGAATCATACAGCTGATATAAAGTACCGCTGGCAACGTTGTTTTTTTTTGAGGAAGTCAAAACACAGCGTATTACAGTAATGAAAGGACTGAACTTTGAACTGCGTAAGTTTAGCCGATTCTGACACCATTAATATATACCTGGATCGGCCCTGACACAATCTTTGGGATCTGCTCGGGACAGCTCTTGTATTTATTTAATAATTATTTAATTATTTATACTTTAAACTGTTTTAAACTGCATAAACAGTATGAACAGCTCAATAATAAATTAGTTCTTCTTGGTTCTAAAGGACAAAAAAACTCTGCTCAGTCCGTTTTGACACAAAGGACATCACTAGTCCAGTGGCTTTTGTAAGCAGGTTGTCTGGCCCGCTTTGGGCTCAGCCGTCGGTCCACGTGACATCATATGATTTTTGTCAATTGACAACATTGGTTCAGTGCAGTGACAGGATCATTGCCATTGTTGTGTTATCAACCTTTTTGTTGCTTTGGCTGAATTTTCTAAGGCTTTTTATTTGCACACGTGCTCCTAAGCACATTTTTCAGTTCGCACAGATCTATATTTAGTCGCAAATGCGAGTCAAATGTTTTTCTGTTGAGCCCTGTCTTTATTCAAATGTTAATAATAGATAGATTTTTGTAATTTTTAGCTTTAGCGGTGAATATCTCTCCTCCACCTCACAAAGGCTCTGTTAAAGCATGACGCCTCTCTTTCAGGTGAGGTAAAGACTCTGATGATTCAGCTGCTTCAAGGAGTCCGACATCTCCACGATAACTGGATTCTGCACCGTGATCTGAAGACATCCAATCTGCTCCTGAGCCACAAGGGTATCCTCAAGGTATGCTAGGACTGTGGTTCTCATTGATGGCCCAGGGACCCAAAGGGGCTATTGCTTATTTGGATCTATGTTAGTTGTTACCTTGGCAATAGATACTATTCCTGAGGTCCTAGAGGGCAACTAAGGGGTCTGCAGCAAAATTGAATTCTAACATTATTTAATTAAATATCTGTCCAAAGAGTGAAGGAAGTTTAGCATTCACTGCGTATTTTCTTCAGTTGACTTCTACATCATTGGTTAAAGTTTTTCTTACGGTTGTCTGGGATGATTTGGCCCTCTACATATAATCGTATGCCCACGCATTCATGTTTCATTGACTGATTTGTAATTTACACCCCAAATTTTGTTTTGTAACTTTCAGGAGGCCGTACTGTACTAAGAAATTCATATTTTCCTGTTTAGTATTTACATGTTTCACTGGTAATTGATACCCAAGCATAGCTGGAACATAACATCATATAGGAACTCTAAACACGTGTCTTATTTGTAAAGAGAGATAGCTGAAGTTGCTAGGTTTTGTGGAGGGTGTTGCTCATTAATGCAGTATACTATATAACAGCAATGCCTGTTGTATGATATTGGATATTGATCAACAGGTTTTACCCTCCATTACATGTTAAACAGAGTTGTCACATTTCTCCACTTTGGACATTAAGAATACAGAAGATGGTGTGGACAATGTGGTACTACCGTATGAATACCTTTTTTTTAATTCAGTTGTCTTATTACAAGTTAATGCAATATGTACAATTTAATGCAAATGTTCATTCACATTTAGAGGTCTCAGCAACTCGTATTCATAGTAGAGTCCAGCAGTCATGTTAAATAGAGCCATGATCGTAAAGCAGAGTTGACCTTCTCACACAAATGGCAAACACAAGTTGTACTTTTGCTGTGAAAGGGCAATAAGTGTCTGAAAATTAATTTTCCAGTTAGAGTATCAGTAGTATTTAGACTGAGATGTGACATCTTGCGGGCAGTGGGGTAGTTATGACAACTTACAGCAAGTCCAGGCGAAGAATTATGATTTTAATTAAATATTACCTTGAAAAAATGTATTGAGAAAGAAAAAAGTCTGACCGTAAAAGTTTTGTAGAATACAGAAACTCAAAAGAGGGTTTCCTTTAATCCATCTTTCGATGATGTACAACTTTCCCCCAAGCTAGCAGCAGTACAGCACAGTTGCTCAAACAACACATGATTACTTAAAGTCAATTAGAGCATGAATTTCTGGCAAAATGTATGGCAGACTGGGTCCATGTGTAAATAAACCATGTTTTCACAGACATTTATCAGTGTCAATTTTATGCAAGCTGACAATAGCAAATACAAATTGCCCTCCGTCATATAATTTCTCAAATCCGATATGACTATCCTGTATGGTGCTGCACCCGAATATATGGTCATTAGATTTCCTATAAATGGTCAGGGCTACATGAAATAAAAACTTTTGGAGGAACCGTATAAATGCTGAGACATAGTTCTTTTCCCCACAATAAAATGTAGTTGTTGTAAAGTTCTTTATTTCCCATCTGTCTTGTACTGTAGATTGGTGACTTTGGTCTGGCCCGGGAGTACGGTTCCCCCCTGAAGCCGTACACCCCTGTAGTGGTGACCCTGTGGTACCGGTCACCAGAACTGCTGCTTGGAGCCAAGGTGAGAATTCAAGTTCACACTACTTCCCCACATTACATGAGCAGATGAAATACCTTTGCAAAGGCTCAAACTTCAAACGGTAAGCTGATGTGCGTTCATAGCTGTGGTTACAAAATCTGGATTGACTGTTTTACCCAAAGATATATTACCAGGAGAGGACAACATCTGTGAAACATTTGGCTTAAAGATACCAAATACCGCGAAACACAGTTTTAGTTTTACAGTGTATGATCTACAACGCCAGACGGCAGAAGTCCAGCAGCACAGTCAGAGCGCATTCACATTCACACACAAGACAAACTCAAATGTAAAAATGTGCCAGGAAGACCGTCTACTTTATGTTTCTGCGGACTGCCACTGTGTTTGTTCTTCTCTCCGCAGGAGTACTCCACAGCTGTGGACATGTGGTCAGTGGGCTGCATATTTGGCGAGCTCCTGACCCAGAAACCTCTTTTCCCTGGAAAATCTGAAATTGACCAAATTAACAAGATTTTCAAGGTAAATGCCCTCATATGCCCTTATAAAATGAACTAAATCCTCATCATAAAGAGTGAAGCTCTTCTTTTTACTGCCTGTAAATCTTGAGTGTGTTGTCTCAGTATATCAGCCTGGGATTCTGCAGTGCACCACAGGGTGGAGCTGTTGGTAGATGTCAACCCAGCTGATGAAATTATTATGAAACTGAGAAGTTCACCGAGTCATCCAACACTCCTTAACAGTAATGACTCAAAGTATTGAAATGTATTTAGGACTGGCCTATTGCCACTTGTCTGTGGTTGACGAACAGCTCCGCCAATGTGTGAATATCCCATTTGCATCTGTCTTTGAGCTAACAGTATGTCTGCTGACTTGTCTGTGTTGCCTGTAGGATCTGGGGTCACCCAGCGAGAAGATCTGGCCTGGCTACAGCGAGCTGCCCGCTGTGAAGAAGATGACTTTCACAGAGTATCCCTACAACAACCTGCGAAAGCGCTTTGGAGCACTGCTCTCAGACCAAGGCTTTGACCTCATGAACAAGTAGGATTCTTAAAGGCGGTCTTAGGCTGTCAACACAGAATTTTACACCCCACACACTGCACTGCATCTTTACTGCATTACTGTAAGTCTAATCATAGTATCATAGTTTAAACATAGTATTCCAGTTGCTACCAGTGTTCGATATACAAACTTAAGATGTATTTTCATGTTAGATGACGAAATTTGACAGAGTTGGAGATTTTAAGACTCAGAAATGTCCACATGTGCATTGTATTAAAAAAGAAATTGATGGCAGTGTTTACAGTCTATTATTGAGAGACCACGTACCAATATCACACATCAGGGAAAGGAAAATATCAACCACTAATATCATTTAACAATCAGAATGGCTCATAGGGTGGAAATTGCCTTACTTGGATGAACGCAGTGCTATTCTGTCAAATTCTGTTACTCTTTCCAGAGCTTTTTATTCAGTCAGTGCATTTCTGGCAAGCTGGCTTAAAACATGACAACGGTAGCGGACTGGTAATTCATCAGCATGCCTTAGCAGCAGTCCCGTTCCATCCCCTTGTTTCTCTCTCTCTCTCACTCACACACACACACACACACACACACACACACACACTGCTCCACACTACAGGACAATGTTTTAGAAAACACACATTTAATATGGAAAATCATTTTCACACAGAGAAGGAGAGGTTTATAATTCTTTCTTGCACATTGCAAAGATCAGCTTTGTTTAGCATCTGCAAAGAGCAGAGACAAACTTCTCCACTCTCCTCTCAGATCTTCACCCACCCACAGAGCCTTTTCCCTACACCTGTAAATGACAAAACCATACCACTCAGTTTCCTCACAGCTGCAGAGGATGGTAACAACATGTCCACTGTGCCGCCGGAGGGATCACGGTTCAGTGGAAGTTTGGCGCCTGGCCAGTGCCGCTGAACCCTTCCAGCTGTCAGAAGACTCACAAAGCGTTTACTCAGGGACAGAGTCAGACTGCAGGAGGTCAGCACGTAGAAGTACTGTGGAAAGCTTCAGACAGAGCAGTGTGGTAGAAGTTTAAATGTGTAGGTTGGCAGGTAGACATCACAGAGCTGTTCGGAATATCACACCCGTCTGTGTAGAAATGTGTTTGAAGATCGTGGAATCTAGTATCCAGCAGGGGCTTCAACGCGCAATTATTTCTGAACTTGGTTTATTTACTGCTTCAAACTGAAGGAAGCGCAATAATAAGATTTGATAGATAAAGAGATTTAGATTTTTGTCCTGGGCCTCAAGATGCAGAATACTACTTTTTTTCTATCCTAAAAAGTAATTAGTTCTCATCACCTTTGTATAAACAGGTCTCTGATAAAAATCAGCACAGCTCTTGGGTCCTGAGGAGGAGCAAGCTCACAGGTGCAGGAAGGAGCGCACATTCTTGGAATTCCAAAACGACGATAATAATTTAGACACAAGTGGAGGATTGTCCCCTTCAATGCCAATACTGGCCCCCAGTTTCATAAAGCTGGCATCAATCAGTGATCCTTCTCAGGGATTCCCTCCACATAAAAATAGTAAAATCTTTTTAGATGTCGCACACTGCCCCCGCTCAAACACTGAAGATTCTAATCAGACACATTTAGAAAGCAGTATTCGCAATTGAGCAGCTCTCCATTATGCTCCTTGAACAAAGCCACTGGCCCCTTGTGCCACTGCTGCATCTTGTGTCCAGATTATCTGTGTAAATGTAGTTTAGTTTTGAAGTACCTCGTAAATAGCCTGATAATCAGATTCAGTTGCCTGTTTATGTTTACTTCATTATTCAGCAATTTATGTTAGCTGTTTTGTGTTTTTGACAGGGATATTTTGCCCTAACCAATCAGTAGTGACTCACCGATCTGTTCCGTAGACAACTTTAATATGACACAGAAGCAGTTGGTATTGGCTGCTTGGGGCAGCTACAGCATCCTGTATATCTGCGTTAATCTCATCCCCCGCTTGCATCATTTTTTGGCCATTTCCTTGCTTCTATTTTACTGGCTCTGGCACAGAAAGATGACGCCTCCATGGTTAATCCCTTCTACAATGAGCAAAACACCACACCTATTAGAATTGCTAAAAAAAAAAATTGGAGATGAGAGCAGCCACTCACGGGTCTAGCATCAGGTTACCTCTGTACCAAAACAAATTCTAGGTGAAGTTTTGCAATTTTTAACCAGTGCTCTACACACAGAAGTTTCCATATAAGGTTTCACATAACAATCTGAGCTGCCTGGTTGCCTGTGTTTCTTTATTGAAGTGTCTCTGAAGTGTATTAGCCTCTCCATATGAACTCGATCACTGTTTTCCAGATTCCTAACTTACTGCCCCAGTAAGAGGATTGTGTCAGACGAGGCACTCAAGCATGAGTACTTCAGAGAGACGCCACTGCCCATCGACCCATCCATGTTCCCCACCTGGCCGGCCAAGAGCGAGCAACAGAGGGTGAAGAGAGGCACCAGTCCTCGTCCACCCGAGGGAGGCCTGGGCTACAGTCACCTGGTAAGGACATTAGGCTCCACTTTCTCCATTACATACAGCTACCAGGCTTTCCGAATGCTGACTGTGTTAAATAGATTACAGACCCTACAGGCTTCTGCTTTGTGTCCGCTTATTTCCTCCTTGTGTTTTCCATGATGAGCACCCTTTAGATCTTAATGTTTCCAGCAGTGGTCCTACCCACCCAGAAGTTGTTTTTTATAGGCTGATGCTGACATCTTTTTCAATGGAAGTGACCATGTTATTTTATGTCTTACCACAAATTACACAATTAGACCAATTCATGCCAAAGGTTTTCATTCTTAATCTCCGTTTTATTCTCGTCAGGATGGAGAAGCTTGTGAAACAGACCATGGGACATTAACACTCTCCACTGAAACCAAGGAAGAATAATAACAATAATAATATTAATAATAAACACATTCATGCATACTTGTGGAATACAATCAAAATGTCTCATTAGGACCCATTCATGTTAAGGGTTTTCCAAAGGTTACCAGTGTAATATTGATCAGTTTTACTATAAATATGTAAGAAATGAAACTGCACGATATTAGAGGTGTGATGACACTTAATGTCATTTACCACCAGTTAACTTTGCTTCCATTATCTCTCCAGGGCGATGATGACCTTAAAGAGACAGGCTTTCACCTGACAACCAGCAATCAGGGAGCGTCTGCAGTCGGTCCAGGATTCAGCCTCAAATTCTGAGCCTGAAACTGCAGGACACCTGGCTGTCTAACTGAGAAAGAGGGAGCAAAGAGTTCTGGGACTTGTCTGGTGTCACTGGTTTACAACCATAAACCAGATTAATATCTGATCCATTACTACTGTTACCAAATAGTCAGGACTGTTTCACAGCAAGACTGGTGGCTCCGACACATTGAATTTTAAGAATTTTTCCCTCGACTTTTCAGCTTTTCTTTCTGTATTTTCAAGCCATTTAACCATTTCAAATGTGGCCATTTTAGCTCTTAAAGAGGAGACACAACCATTAATGTGTTAGAAATTTAGCTCTCATGTTTGACTTTTGTTTTATTTTCCCTTTAATACCTCAAGAGAGAGGACCAGATTTTATAAATGGTTGGTATTTCCTGGCTGCTTGAGCTACTGTATAATGATGCAGCATTGGCTGTGTTTTCCATCCAGCATAATGTTCGAAATTTATTTGGGACTGTAAGCTCATTGGATGACATGGGGACCTTGTTTTTGCTAGAAATAAAGTTTGAAACTTTGTTTTGTCTGCCGTTTTCCCTACATATATATATAAACTCTGTCCAAGCTATGCAAACACAACCACACACTGCCACGGGAGAAAAAAAATGAAGGAAAGTCGAGCCAAAAAAAAAAAAAATCCAGCCTTGAACCCAATTTTAGTAGTCGCTGTCCAAAAGTGATGTCATTCTTTGCACTGCACACTTTGTCTCAGTACTTTGTTCTTTCAGGAGAGAAAGAGGCCCAGATTCGCTCTGCCTTTGTTTTTAAATGGCTCTGCGACTTCAGTATTAAACCAATAAATTCTTTGATTTTGAGCCAAAGAAAAAAATAAACAGTACAGTTTCGTTACCTGCAAGACCGCTTGCTGGTTTGACTGGAACACGCACAGAAAAATCCCCTCGTCTTGGGACTTCGAGAGCCAGGACTGAATGGAAATGTTCATTAATCAGTTTTATCTATCCCCTGCCCCCACCGGAGCCCTTCTGCAAATTATTACACCTGATGTGTTGAATAAGCTTGGAAGGAGAGCTGCTAGTGGAACTGACTGCTCAGTCTCTGGAGACAGACTGCTGGCTTCACTGTGAGGCTAGTAAACTAAGCTAGACGTCTGAGGTGTTCCATATGCGGTTTAAGGTCCAAATAGTTCCAAAGGCTGTAGACAACATTGCTTATTCTGGCTTTCTTAGCTTAGTTTGGTCAGTGTGTAAATTATTCAAATGGCAAGCATCTAAGCAAAGGCTCCTGTAACTTTTTCGGGGGCCTAAAAAGAAAAACATCAGGGACATAGATAATTTTTTGGATGATGTCTTTTTCAAAGGAGCCTATAGGAGTTTGTAGAATCCAGAAGAAAATTCTCCAACTGTGCTAACTATCCAGCTAATTAGTCCCCATTTTTCTGGGGACTCTCCTCAAAAACCCCTGGGTGGTCTTGGACCCCATTACTGCCTTAGCAGCAAGAGCTTTAAAGAAATCCAGGCTCGATGAATCCAGAGTGGACATCGTCCCAAACGGCTGATGAGGGCTGCAAAGATTTTTCATCACCAAATAAAATACAAACCGCAATGTTTGTGATGAACAGCTTTTCACAGTCAGGTAGTATTTTCACAAAAATACTACTTGTCACGGAACATTTATTATTTGCGCATATGAAAACGCCTTTGCAAAATGACAGTTGACCATAGACAGTTGTGTGTGGAAGATACAGGAAAGACTTTTTTTTTTTTTTAAAAACAGAAATATGTGCCCTAGTGAATGAGGTCTCCTGGTGACCATTTGTGTGAATGTGTCCTGTTCAGTGTGCAGAGGAGATGTCGTGGCCTTCAGAAGCGCACACGTACCCTCCACGAGTAGTTAGTGAGAACTTTGTCTTTTTTCTTCACGATGCAGGTGTATGTGCCCTCGTTGATGGCGTTGGCCACTATAGTAATATGGTCTTCTTTCAAGGAGATGTAGTTCGGGTGAGAGAACTCCAGCAGCTCCCCGTCTTTGTACCAGCTGGAACGGGAGTGGGACGTTAGGACAGTGCTGAGGGAAATCATACTGTAGCACTGCTGTGGTCAGGTGAACTAATAACATCACAGACAGATACTCACTATACTTTGCCTTTCTTTGATGCTATTTTCTTCCCACAACGAAAAGTCAGCTTCTTGCCTTCGACGACCAGCTTGTGTTTGGTCCTCAGGGGAGTCGGTGTGGGAGCCACAGTGGGGAAAGGGAATTCTGAAGAAGATTGAAAGAAAATACTCCAGAATAAGAAATGCAAAAATCGGAACTTTATTGATCTAACGACAATCTTGTCCATACAATGATCATGGGAGAGAAATTTGCTGGAATAAAGGATCTAAGACAAACAATATTTTACCATTTATCTTAGCATATTTCATAATCTGGAGACACCTTGCCGAAATTGATTATGGTCAAAATCTTTGCTGCAAACCTTATCACATCAGACACTTACTCGGCTTTTCACAACCCCTGACCTGCTGGCGCTGTTACACTCTTTATCAATGTAGTCTCTCCCGTCTGGTTTCTGACAAACACAACAGTCTGCCCTGTGATCAACTCAAATTCTGCTTAAAACAGTCGCTCTCGTTAATGCCACAAAAATCCAAATTGACCTTGTGTGTCTCTAACCCTCAAGCCACAGTCTGAAATTCCAGCGGTTTGGACTCACTCAGGAATTTTCCACAGCCGTACAACATCTCCCAATCAGCAATGAGGAACAGATTACTGTGAGCCAGGAATCGTATCCTCTTGCTTCTCTCCACACTGTCCCTTGTTGCTGACAAAAATCTCAGACAGCCACAACAATCTATGGGCTGTGATGGTTAAGAGGAGCCATTTCCTGTTGTGCAACAGAAGGACTAGTACGCCCCACGATAAGCCTAGAGAGGCAGACTGCTGATGTGTTATCAATACTTGGTGCAGAAACAGCAATCAACAGGTACGTTCTCTGCTCTATTTGTGTTCTGGGGCTGCTGCTATTCTCCACAACTAAATGCAAACTCCTGAAGTAGCAAGTGCAATTTCCCTTCAAATGAGATTCTTGAAAACTCCCATCGCAGCTCTGCATGGCTGGACCTGTTGGCTCCCGTTGCTCCATTGGCAAACGGTTCACAGCAGCTCCTCGCGCTGCTCAATTGAAAGAAAACTTTCTTTTTTTCCTCTGGACTGCTGCTGTTCTCTGCTGCTGCTGCTGTGTCTTACCGTAACAGAAATCACAGCTGGCGGGGCAGTGCTTCTGCATCAGCCTGCGCTTGCTGTCGCAATAGCCTTTCCGAGCCCAGGCTGGACAGATAAATAGCCGGTCCAAACATCCTGGAAGAGAGGAGGAGATGGAGTGAGGAGGAGGGGGATCAGACAGCAGCTCTCAGTCAGCAGCAAAAGAATTTGGATCCCCGCTCTGCCTTTTGTTCCAATGAAAATGAATCAAAATAATACACGCTAATCATGACTCATGAGTAGTTTATACAGTATTCATTAATGCCACGTTGGCTTTCAGTCGTCAGTCGTCAAAGGCAAACCCTATGGTCTACATTATGGTTGGTTCTTACCAAAAATGGATCACAGCTTTTGTACCACTGGTTCTTCATAAATGTATCTAGATTAATTCTTCTAATGCTGGGATCAGACTGCATAAGATTTTTGACTTCCGAGATGGTCACTGTGTCAGACTGCCATCACTTAAATTCCTAAATTCTTGCCCTGACTTGGCTGATGGCAGACTACATGTTGGAATCGACCAATCACAGCGTGCTGTCTTTCCAACATTTATGACATACACAGGTGACTGGCAAGGAGGTGTCAAGGACTGACTTCACTGTTCCACAGGACAGCACCAACATCGTTCCTCTATTGATTTTGGATGTTGAACGCCAACATCGGTGAACCTGTTGTAGAAGTCGTCAAACTTGGGCGGAAGAAGGGGAAAATAATTCTGGCACTGGTCTTGTCAGAATGTTGTGAGGCTTCCCAGGCGCTACATCAGTTGTCTTCCAGCATGAGAGACTACTGGGGACGAAACAAGCAATGCACTCAATGCTCATTTTTGTTCTTGACACCCTACGCTGTTGGCTCGGGCCGTCAGACCTATCATTTAGCCCGATCCAATCATTGCTGTTTAGGTCTTGAAGACCTTTTCCATTCATTCAAGAGGTTTCAGTGGTTCCCTTTTTGGATGAATTGCATAATATCTTCAAGTTTGTCTCTGACTTACTATTTCTAGATATGTGTCCTGGATGACTGACAATGTCATAAGATGTATCTACAACTGTCACAACCCAAAAGAAGAACTTCCCTATTTGTGTTCTGGCAGATACACTAAAAACATAACGAGTGTGAACATACCGTAGAGACGGTGTAAACCCCACACCTCATCCTGTGTGATTAGCTTGCGTCCTGTCAGAGTTGCATTCAGGTGCATTATAGCTTTCGGGTCCATTGAGTGCATGAGTCCAAGGACGTGGCCAATTTCATGAGTTGCCACATGGACAAGATCCGTCAGCCAAACCCCTGTAACAAAGACACAGTTGATTATTTTCTGTTTATGTTGTCGTGCCCCCGAGCCGTCCGGTTCCGTGTCTGCTGCTTCCATCACCTTATAGGTTAAATATTAGAAGTTTCAACAAACATGATAAAGGCACATACCTTTCTTCCAGCTGAAGCGCATGTTTCCAAGAATCCAGTATTCATGGTCGTCAAAGTGGATCTCGCCTGTTGGCGGGAAGAATGCATGAGCCAATTCTCCTGTGATGCCGTCGAAACAATGGTGCAAGTGGGACTGCAGACAGTCTGTGTGGTTGACAGGGTAGAAGCCTGCCAAAGCGGAGAGAGAGAGAGAGAGAGAGAGAGAGAGAGAGAGACGCATACCTCAGAGCTGAGGAGGGAAACCCTCACTCCATTATTTCTGCTCTGTGTAGACTACAGCAGGGGGATGATGAATTACAAAAGACAGCTTTCTCTTCAGCCTTTACCCTGCATGATGACAACCATTCCTCTCACTGTCACTGAGAATATATGCAGGACCCTGGAGTATGCACGCAAAGGGACAGATAAAGCATTACCTTAGACTGCTTCCCCATGGGTTGACATGTATGGAAGTTGTTAAACATTTATTTATTTATTTATTCATTTAGAATAATGAATCATGCTGAATACAAGCTTGGTAATATAGTTGCGGTAGTGTGATTTAATGAATTTGGAGGCGAAGACATTCTGGTGATCACAGCATGGAGAGAAAAACAGTAAGGAAAGAGCAGAAGTCTGGAGCTCAGAGCCAAGGAACATCTGTTGGGGGCTGACACAGCCACATACAGAGTACCCACCGATCTTAATGTCTGCTTCTTGGTCAGCTGGCACCTCTCTGAAGATGAATGGCGAGACGTCGCTCCACATGCCAAAAGCCTTGGCAATGCCTCGACGTGTGTCGCTGGCATTTATCAAGTTTGTTGGGAAGGACAGCAACCTGTTCAGAAACAACAGCATTGTGTACTTAATACTGCACGCATTCTTCTATAGCAGAGGAATCTGCTAAAACATAATGGCTACTGTTCAGACAGACCAGAAATACCCACAAGCAGTGCAAGTACAGCTCCATTACTGTGACTTGATATTCTCCTATACTTCAGCTAGCGTTAGTCTACTATGAACAATATTAATAGAGTTCAGATATTAATTTGTTGGTATCATCTACTATCAATATGAAATAGATGAAGATATAACCTCAATAATCTAGGAATGATTGAAATTTGACTCATTATCTACTTTTTGTCTAATGTCCTGTCAATTGAATCTTCAATGAAGATTGTAATAATCAAGATATAGTAGTAGTAGTGGTCAAACAATTGCCGTCTGGGTGCGAAAGTCCACTATACACTCTTTTCCTCTTTTTCCTCTCTGACAAATGCAAGGAGTAAGTTGCTAGGTGAACAGTCAGATGAGGCACTTTGAACTTTTGGTGGTCATACAACCTTCAATGGACAATTTCAACTGACCTTTGGTTTTTCAACTATTTTCCCAGTAGGATTTGACTGCCTTTCCTTCCCATTATCTACTGCTGTACTTGTATGCTGTGTTGACTAGAGGAAGAATGAATGAATACTTGTATGTTATCTTAAACTTGTCCCATTTGAGCTGCTCCGGGGTGAGGGTGTAGCGCTTGTTCCTGGAGAGGTGAAGCACTTGTGACCGGGCCTCTTTGCGGATCCCAATGAGCAACACAGTGGTGTGAGCTTCTTCCTTGGACAAAGAAAAACCTTTAATTAATCCCCTCACACTGTCAATTAGGTACAGTAGATTCTCTGCTTACTACGAGTCTTGGAAAGAGTTTGACTTTGTTAGCTGCAGGCGTCAAATTAAATTATCTCGACAGTCAGAACTGGGCTCAGCTGCTATCACTGCGCGTGAAAGTTACCTGTTAGATCTTCTTGCAAGGGCATTCCATCTCTTGGTAAAGGGAAGTGGTCAGCAGTAAAAGTGCTTTCCAAACAATAAGTATGATCCTTTACACAGATAGGTTTGTCTGATGTCTGTTTGGGTGTGTGAAACATCGACTCCAATTAATCACACCTGGAACGTGCGCTATTTTTATAGCTTTGAAAGGCTGTCTATGGGTGCTTTGCATTTTAGTGCTTTCATAAATATTCTGTGATTGACATTAAGTTGTGGTTTGCCTTGGCTGCGATATTCCATAATAATGCTTGCACCAGATGATAAAAATCTGTAACTTTTAATGGAGATGGGTTTAAGTAATAAATCCACTTTCCAACGCTTGAAGTTGGGCCGTGATTCTGTTGCAGGGAGCCTGTTCTGTGCTTGAGAGCAGGATGATCCTCCGTCCTAACTGATGAATGCAAGGCAGATTTAAGAAGGAATACATTGAAAGTGAAAAACTGCTCAAGGTACACACAACTGACCACTTTTTCTATTTGAACCTCAACATCATATACTTGGAAACAGATGGGCATATGCATACAGTGCATCAGGGGTGAGATGTGAAGGGATTTACAGAGCCTGCCAATGAGTAGAGGCCTCAGTATACTTCAAACTAAGTGCTTGTCACGTTATCTAACAGTGTCAGAAATTTCCTTTTGGAATCAGCCAAGAGGACACTATGGGCTCCAGTATGCTTCAGAAAAGTGTGCGTCAGAATCCGAAACTTCCTCCCCCACTCCTTTTTCGAACAGCGGAATTGTGAGGGCTGTATCCGACAATTTTTGTAACGAAACAAAAAATCTGCCCAGTTTACACACCTTTTGCTCAGGTCCGTTGAGGCGTGAAACTAGGCAGGGTTTTAACTTTCCTCTCAAGCTTTTTCTTATTTTACTAAGACTAATACACTGGGATGAAAATCATTGTAGTGGCCCTTTAAGGCAGTGGTTCACAACCTAGTGGTCGCAAGATAAATCTGATGATAAACAGGAGGTGAATAAAAGCCTTTAAAACCCATGCTCCAGCATTTTCTTACTGAGGAAAAATCCTGTAGATGGAGAGCAAATATCATAGCCACTCCCTTCACTTTGTATTCTACACCCTATCCTCTGGTTCCTGGTCCCGCTTCACCCAGTCAGGAAAAGTAGATGCAGCACTTCCTTCATTTCCTTACCAAAATAGTGAAACGGGCAAGCAGTCTGGCAGACTGTCTGACACCGCTGGATGACGTCTCTTGCTCTGTTGTTAAAGATAATGTTTCTGTATTGCATTGTACGCACAGGTCGCTGCTTTCTGCAACAGTTGCTTTCCTGACCTCAGCTGACACCCTGGAGACTTGTGTTCAGTGATTTATGAGGTGTTTAATGTAGTAAGGCCAGCTCAGTTCTTTCTGTGACATGTCTCGTGATATTCTCTGCAAATCTAATCTGCATCTCTGACACAAATGAAGATGAACCGTAAACCACGAGGGCCGAAACAAACGCGTTTAAAACCTAAACCTTGAAGCCAGTGGTGAGTGCTGAATCAGAGGATTCTCGTATATCTCTAAATTTTGAATCATGCAACTAGTGCATTATCTTCAGTATACATAAAAGGAAACACTTTAAAAAATACTCTTTGACTGCATTTGGACCTACCCCTTGTTCTCTAACTGATACATTCACACTCTAATGTGTCTTTTACTTATGCTGCATTTTATTTTGGTAGCCTCCAAGAAGCTTATCTAAGGCAGTTATGTAATCGTCACCAGGAGTCTTCCTGATGGACATATAATGAGAGTCTGTGGCAAAGGAAATGACACACAGCTATCCCTCGGGCTCTGCATCACAGTGGGTGGGGTGTGTGTGTGTGTGTGGGGGGGGGGGGCAGTGAGTGAGGAGTTAACACAGTTATCCATCCCGTAGCCTAACCTAATTGTAGCATTCCTCCGACGTCTAAACCCTCAGTGCAGACTAATTGAATGTGATGCGTACTCCCGTGGGCAAGCTCTAACGGTGATTTCATCTGATGATGTCCAGCGAATGATAAGTTTAAAGGAAGGCAGAGAAATGGCTGAGACTGCGCGGGCAGTGGACCCCTATCAAAAGTCTGCAACAGCTGGGGACTAATGCATAATTATAATAATAATAACAATCATAACAGCAGTGAACGAAAATGATGAGAATGATGCTTAGGCCACTTTGAATAATCGGTCTGTTCATTCTAGTTTTGACCCGTGATTGTCCTGATACCTGTGGCTCTCTACTAGTCTCCATTCTTCATTAAAAACTTTAATCATTTATTTTCATTTTACTGACATGCACAGCTCTTACAACACACGACAAGGAAGGTTTTAAATCTTTACGTACCTGTGGTGAATTCGTGGTATAAAGGATCCACTAACTATCACTTTAGCTCAGTATAATTTAAACTTTACGTTCGGGTTCAGTGGACAGAAGTTTCAGTATTAACTTGCAAAATGAGTTACCGTTTTAAATAAGTGTTGCCTCGTGTAATAACAATGCTGCATATGCCGAATTGAAAAGTGGCCTTTCATTATCTAAAATTAATTTAAACAAAGCATTCCCGGCATGTAGCTTCACAGAAACATAGGGTAAATGTTAAGTGGCAGAATTTTGAATGGAGTTTGGTCTAAGGTTTTCTGAAACGCTCAAGGAAACGACAACTCACTTTCATAACTCGATAATTACAAAGCACAAAATAAATTGGTCTTCACAGCCGGAGTGGGAGCTTTTACGTGTCATGAAGTGGTCACAGCATACCTCTAACCTCCAGGAGGGAAACGCTGTGGTTTGCTGCATCCCTGCGAACAGAAGACCGAGAAGCGCAGCGGCCACCAGAGGAGCGAAGCCCCGGCCGCCTCTTCGTAAACTTCTGGGAGTCTGACAGCACACCATGGCTGCGATATCACACCTCCAGGGGGGGAGGAAAAAAAAAAAAAAAACCCCAACAAATAATCCCCTCAACTAAGACTACACCGGTTTACCATCTAAGCCCGCGAACACTACTTCTTGGCCATTGCACGTTTCGGTAGTGGGTTACTACTTGAGCAGTTTGTGGTGCAGTGTGCGGCAGCGCAGTCCAGCCTGCGGACCGGGTAGTGAGAGCAGTGCGGACTGCATCAGCGCCGCTCGGCTCTTTTCCGCACTGTGCGCCTGCCAGAGGGGCTGGTTTCACATTACTGTAGCTGGGGCAGGGGGTCAGCGTCGAGACAATCTAATGAAAACCAAACGCGCTCTTGTCCATCACGCCGGCCGCCAGAGTTCCGGTAAAGCAGAATCAGATGGCTGATTTTGAGCATGCTTTTCAGGGGTTTTATGTAAAGCTGCTGGGGGGGGGTAGTTTAGTCTTATGCTTATCCTACTGTGGCATGCGCAGACACTCTCAGGAGCAGGGTAAAAACAAACTGGACACTTGGACTGAGGGAGAATGGCCCCCTCAGATAATATTTCGTAGACCACCTCCTCAACTCCAAACGACCCAGGACGCAAAACGAAATCCAATTTAGCATGTTGTCACATAAGACCTTCCACATTGTCAGCTCAATGGGAATGCAGCTTTGATTGGCCATTTCATTAATGGGCCCCTTTAGCACCCAAGACACCCACCCCTTGTGTCACCCACTGAGTGATTGAGAGGACATGACTGTTATTTGGACCCATGGTTGTCGGAGTAAGGTTCGGTTTAGGGATTCCCGGGGATGCTCCGTGAGTTTATTTGGAATTGATTTAGAAATGACTTTTCTTATCACAGTCTTAACAGTTTTCACAATTTCCACATCGCCATAACAAACCAAACATTTAAATGGGTAAGTAGCAACATCCCATCTCCTAGGCAGGCCCCTGAAACAAAAACAGCAGTCTTGTTGCCTACAGTGTGACCCTTATTTTAACACGTTTCATTGTAATAAAATACTGTCAGCGTAGAGGACTTGATTACAGTATGTGATCTTTTGCTTCTTTATAGTAAAATCTTGTTAGAGCTTCCCTTTTCAGTCTGATAATCCAGAAACAAAGATCAAATCAGGACTCTAGGGTCGATGCCAATTTATACCTATAGTAGACTCTTGGTCATCAGCAGTCAGGTTCACAGCAGACATTTTGACCTGTAATAGCAGGAAAAGCACAGTTGTAGTTACTGGTAATAACATTGACGATGGCTGCATTATGTCAGTTACAGGGTTTGTGTATTGAGCATGCTGGCTCTGGGACACTTAAATAGAGCAGAGCCATCTTTAATGGTATTAACACCTGTTATTTTCCCACTCTGATGAGTCAAAATGTCTGCGGTGAAGAGGGACCATTAAACTTTGCATTAAAAAATTAACAGGTGGTGGTTTCAAGTTCATTTCCAGCAACTGCCATTTTTTCTAAAATCCCTGTACACAATGGTGTGAACAAAGCATTGTGACTCACGATTAAAAAAAAACAAAAACTAATGTTTTCCAGCAAAGAAATATACTTGTGAGCCTGCAGCTAAGCTGCCGTGACTGAGAAATGATATATTAGGCCGTGCTGGTATTATTGGTTTCTTGATTGCCTGATAATAATAAAGTTGATGCCTAGTACACTGCTGGGTCCAAAATACTTTTAGTATTTTTAAGTAAACATCTGCATTTTGGCAACTTTCACCTCTTTCTGCAGAACCAGAGTGTGGGCAAGAGATTGTATCATGGAACTGCACTGTACCTGCATGTGGTAGGAATGTGGCAGTTCACACCTCCAACTACTGTATTTTGTTTTTGTACCAACTGTTACAGCGGAGATTTATTTAATTTTGTCTTAAATTAATTTATTTTATGAAAGTTTTACATTAGATTCTTAGAGTGCTTTGGGTGGACTAGGAGTCATTGCTTGGGGCCCTTTAAGTACAATGTAGGATTATCTGACCAAACGGCTCCTCATGACCCCATTATACAAACGGACATGAATATAACTGCCGTGGATGTGGATTATATACATTTAATTTTCTAGAGTTTTCTTGTTTTTCGTATTGTACAATTTTTATGTTTATTATTTTTTTTTTCCAGAATAAAACACAAGTCGGAACCATTGGCAAGTGATACTGTTTCTTCGACCTCTGTGCGATGTGGCAACTTCTGGAGGAGGAAATGGCGCCCGTCAGGTGCAGCAGGGTGTACAGAGTCCGACCAGTCAAGTACCCTCGAAGTTGACACGTAAGCCATCAAACTGCCCCTCACCGCACCGGACTCGGCGGGCACAGAAACATGTTTTTGAGCAGAGAGAAAGCAGGTCTGTGTGGGATACTGAAGACATAGCTGGTAAGGGCTGCTGTCACCGTACAGAGCACATTAGCTCGGTGGCTAGCCTTTTAGCTCGCATAATCCCATAATCTCACCAGTTAGCCTGAGGTTGTTTGATCCTTCCCAGGATCGGTGTCCTGATCTAGTCTCTCCTCCGAGAGTAGTTTCCCCGGCGTTTGAGAGTGGGTGGTATTTAACGAAATGCCACGTGTATTGGCAAGCTAAACAACTAGCCCCTCTGTTTGTACAGCTCCGAAACCACCCACTTTGAAATTCACAGTGTCTGGCAGTAACGGTGCTGTCGCTGTAACGGAGACGTTACAGCACCCGGTCGGTCAAGGTCTCTTACCCTTCGCCCTGGGTTGAAACTCTTAAATAACAGATCTGCTGCAGCAGCAATATTTGTCATGCAGATAATATTCGTACTTAATATTAAGTGTAATTTATAAACTAATTTAGACAGGGCGAGGGCAAGTCCTGGAGAAGTTTGAAATGGTCTGATTATGTGGAATAGGTGTTAGTTGTGTGTTTTTTGATTTTTTTTTTTAGTACATCTTTGCAAATTTAATATATCAATGCTGCTTTGTTATTTCTGTTACCTCAGTATGGGAAGTTTAAACAAGATGTAACCTTTTTTTTTTTTTTAAAAACAAAATATGCCAAACTTCTGAATGCACTTATTTTGGTCAGAGACTGATACCTTAAAATGTAAAATATAATCCATAGTGTCCTGAGTTAGTAAATGATTGAAATATATTTTTAAAAAATAGGTGAACAAGAACGGAATTAAGGCCACCTTATGACACTTGGCATTTTTCCATATACAATACTGTTTGCACATTTAAATTAGTCCTCAAAGTATTGAACTTTGTTGCTCCTCCCTATTTTACTGTATACAGGGGGGGACATAATGTATGTATCAAGGCTGTGGTGTGTTAAATGCTGTCACCCATCTTTTAATCTTTTCTGATGTGTTTTTATTGCTACAGGAACAGCAGACTCTGACATTTGGGAACATTTGCTGGTACTGTAGACACCTTGCAGTGGAATGGCCAAAGAGCAGAAACAAAGCTGGGCAGAGACATTTGTTCTGGCTGGATCAAATGGTCACAATGGCCAGCAATGGCAGACTGGTATGAATAACTCGGTCAGTCACCCTCCAGGTGCGAACCACATGTCGACGATGGCCCGTGTTGCCTCAGATGTCAGGCATAAGTGTGCAGCATATGTGCTAGCGCTGAGACCGTGGAGTTTCAGTGCTTCGCTCACACCGGTGGCCCTCGGCAGCGCCTTGGCGTATAAACTGGAGGGCTCTGTGGACTTGGTCATCCTGATGGTGTGCGCGGTGGCCGTCCTCGTAGTTCATGGGGCAGGCAACCTTGTAAACACCTATTATGACTTCTCCAAAGGAATTGACCACAAGAAGAGTGATGATAGAACTCTTGTGGATGAAATATTGGCACCGCAGGATGTTGTCATGTTTGGAGCATTGTTATATTCTTTGGGGTGCTTGTGTGCCACTCTGCTCTACTTCCTGTCTACACTTAGGCTGGAGCACCTAGCCCTTATTTACTTTGGGGGACTCTCCAGCTCTTTTTTATACACTGGAGGTGAGTAAAATATTAATTTGAAACTCTTGGATTGCTGCCTTACTCTTTATCATCCATCTCAGTCACTAAAAGCGCACACACATACATCCGTGCATGCAGACGCATGCATCTCAAGTTGAAGCTACGGTTGGCAACGTTGCACGTTAGTGGCTCCAGGTCCCAGCAAAAGGTTGCTGTGAGGAGATTGGGAACTTGAGTAAGATGCCAGGAAAGTGCAACAACCGGTGAAGACAGTTGTATAGGTGTCTTCTGTAGCTCTGGAGGAGCTTTGTCAAGTCTGAGAAAATAACCCAGATGATGTCTTCAGGGTTATCTCAGCTTTGGCTTTGAGACTACAAATATAATACAAAAACCCTATAACATAACCTGGGGGCTTGGAGTTTAAAAAACGATGTGTACCATGCAGGGAAGCTCTAATGAACTGCTTTTATTTGTTGAATTATGGGAAATGTAGGATCCATTTTATTTTTTAAAAAGCTTTCTGCATACTACGGAGTAAAAGTCAGGATATCACACAGTCTCTGCAGCGTTGATTTTAACTGTTCCTTTTTTAAATGTTCAGTGTCCTTTGAGTCCCTGAACTTTATGAAAACGCAGTACTGGAATATTCCTTTAAATATTAGTACACTCAATCAGAAGCCTAAAGAACATTTTCGTGGTAATCAAGTTAGCTTACGTTATTATTTGTTGCATAAGTGGTTTTTCAGGGTTTTCCTATAAGGCTTTGATTCTTATCAGACAGCACAATTGACCTCCCTGATTTTCACGTGGAGCCAGAGAGATGATCAAAACACTGAAAACAGATGCTATACCTGTGTACTTGGGGATTTAACGGCAAGGTGTTGACAACCAGGAATCAAAAGTGCAAATGTGGCTTCTGTGTACTCTTTTCTCCAGGCATCGGCCTCAAGTACGTAGCCCTGGGAGACGTGGTAATCCTCATCACCTTCGGCCCTCTGGCAGTCATGTTTGCCCACGCCGTGCAGGTTGGCTACCTGTCAGTGCTGCCGCTGGTGTACGCCATCCCACTGGCCCTCAACACGGAAGCCATCCTCCACAGCAACAACACCAGAGACATGGACTCTGACAAGCAGGCAGGCATCGTCACCCTGGCCATCCTCATAGGCCCCACGCTCTCCTATGTCCTCTACAACCTGCTGCTCTTTGTCCCCTATGTGCTTTTCTGCATCCTCGCCACCCGTTACACCATCAGCATGGCGCTGCCTCTGCTCACGCTGCCCATGGCCTTCCCCTTGGAAAGGCAGTTCCGCAGCCGATGCTACGCCAAGATCCCCCAGAAGACAGCCAAGCTCAACCTCCTCATGGGACTTTTCTACGTCTTTGGGATCATTCTGGCACCTCCTGGCAGCTTGCCGTCACTGTGATTCATTAGCTTTGATATTTCAAATTTGGTTGTTTTAACACAGACTAGTTTATGTACTTCCTTGTATTTGTAGGACGCTATCTGAGGACTTTGACTTTGGTTTTAATTTATTTTTTAATTTATATGTTGAACAGAGATTTAGTTTAGGTCTTGCCCTGTGACACTTAAAAGCATAACCAGATGTATTTTTTTTAAGTATTAAGCCCACTGTAATGTGTTGGTAAAAAAAGTAAGAAGTGTTGGTGTCATTTTGTAGAGGTGGGCAACATTTTGATTATGTAAGGACAGACGATGAACCTACAGTTGCCATATTTCAAGTTCAAGACACAACATGTAGCATTGATACCTAAAAACATCAATAAACCATTATTCTCAACATTGTGCTCTCTCTATGGAACATACTGTTAATTTATTCATTGTGATTTTCTTCTGGAGAGCCAAATAGCATTTCACGGATTGTAATAAAACTCACTGATACTGATGCTGATGTTCCATGTCTTCATTTTGGAAGTTCACTTCACATGACAATTTAATATAACATGCAGGAGAGAAATTTTACTGGTTTAATGACAAGTTGAACGGTTTTTATCAGATGTTTTTTGATTTACACTAAAAAAGATTTATAAATATGGAAAAATATTGACTGAGGTTCCATTTGAGATTAACAAAATATGTGGTCTAAAATGAAAAAGCAATGAATGAGGAAAGAACTATCATAGTTGTAATAAAAATGAAGGCCCTTGTTTTCATTCGTCAAGCTGCTACCTGCGGTTGTTGCCATTTCCCTTGAGTTGGGAGCGAGAGATACAAAGATGGCACCGACTATCAGCAGGACACCTGAGGCACATTGTTGCTACACGAAAAGCTCCATGGTTTCAAGAGTGTTTGTCGTTTCTGACCTTTGTGTCCATGCTTCAAGTGACACCGAGGATGACACTTTACGGCAACGCAACACCACAGGAACACTATTTTATTTCTTTGTTACACCCTACCTGTGACTTGACACATAACCGTCTCTTTTCCTAATATTTTTTTGAATTGAAGGAATAATTTTTGTAGTTTCATCTGGTATGAACAGTACTGATTTTTAATTGAGCGACTATGAATGACGCAGCCTGTGTCAGAGGATATAGTTTCAGTGTCAACATTAAAAAAGTTCAAATTTACAAAAAAAACAAAAACAAAAAAAAAGCAAAATTAAATTTGTGTAGTGGCATGTTGGTCAACAGGAGGCAGTATTGGACAACCAACAGGCACAGATGTTACATGCTTTGTGTAATTACTGTTAAATCCCCCATCTGTGGGGTCAGATACACCAGTTCAACTGGTAGGTGTAAAGTTGAATTATTTGTACATCCTGTGTCTTAAAACGGTCAAAAGCTCGGTTTGCACCACTATTTTGATTAGGCAGGATAACCACTCCTGTAGCACAACATTCCCAAGACCGTATTGTGGTTTTTGTCGTTTTGTTGCGTCTCTTAGAAATTCCTTGACTTCCTTACAACACCCTCTGAATAAAGTTATTTTGAAACAAGACAGCAGAGAGCACAGAAGCCATATCTTTAACAGATATTAGAGTATGCTTCTTGATGTAAAGTTTGTATTACTTTGCATGCAGGCTTTGTGGTATGTCCCATTATTTGTTCTCTGTTCAGGTGCGGGCTTTTGAGAAAGCATTTTGAGCCCTTTGCCTTTTCCCGTTCGTTACAGTGTTTGAGTACAGTTAGAGTCTGGTGCTTTAATTGGGTTTTAGTTCACCCCAGGCTTCATCTAAATAATTACCTGGCTTCCCTCTGCATCTCTGTGGGTGCTTCGGTTTCCACCCATCGCCCCAGGAAATGTGGGGCGGATGACTTGGAGACTGGAAACTGCCACTCCCATCTTGTAAATGTTGTAAATAGTTAATTCAGATTCTAAAAAAGCAAGTTCGTTGTCTGCGCTTCAGAATATAGATATGATATTAATATGATCATACTATGAAATTGTGTTGCTAACATGCCTGTTATGAAGTACAGTCATTCAGTTGTTTAACCCTGTGACCCCTTAGCAGGCATGAATGTAACACTTGGAGTTCATTTTATATTATGAGAGATGAGAGAGAGGACACATATTAGGCTTGAGGCACGATGTAACTAAATGGCCGACTGTTGAAGGCCCCGTGGCCACCAGGGGTCCAACTAAGACCTAATTACACGTGAGGATCTGAGGAGTGGTGACATGTTTTTGTGCTGTTTTTTTCAAAATGTATTTTCAGTCTATAAAAGGAAAATGTGTCCAATGAACAGGTCACAAGTAATTGTTGTTTCGCCCATTTGAAAATTGCAAAGTTAATCAAATATTGTGTCTTACTAGATTCCCATAAAGGTTCTATCCTATTCCTATGGAGCCCAGTTTAATAAGGAAATATTTTGAGGGGTTATATACAGTCGTTGCTTGTTCATTCAATGCTTATTCAGTTCATTATAAAAAAAAAAGTGTGTGAACCATAAGCACACCCAGCAGATTTTTTTTTTTTTATCTGCGGCTGGAAACCTGAAAATAAACATGGTTGAATTAGGGATATGTTTTGTTTATTACGAGGAGCACGTGAAGGCAGCATTAGTAGTGACGCAATGCATGGGCGTGTTGCCATGGCTGTGTACTGCAGAACCGCTCAGTGTAGTAAATACAAATTTGTCCTAAAACAAGCCATGTCAGTGTCGGTTGTGGACAGCGACACGGAATTGTATTTTACCACAAAGTAAACATTCTTGACAAAGGCCCGGTAAGTAGCTACACCAATAAAGAACTAAGTTCATACCAATAAAGGATGGCCAAACATAAGTTAGCTAGCTAGCGTTCATGTCAGACAAGCTATTTGTACGCACAGTTCCTCCATCATCTCTTATTGTAAAGCCAAGCAGAATTCAGTTCACAATTTTGCCAAATTAATGTTACCCCAATTTTTGTAATATGCTACAGCATATTGCTGACGAATGATACATTCGCACGTGAGCGACCCTCCAGCGCTTTAACTCTGTTAAGATTAAACGTGTTGAGTTGATTTGCCCGTCAGAAATATTCCGGAGTCAAATTAGCATTATATTAAAGTGGGCGATAGGAAGATGTTGGTTAGGAACATTGTTGACGTCAGCTGTTAATTTTAGGAAGTGTCGCTTAAGCTATAAAAAGAAATGCTTCTGGGTGGATGCTGTATGGTTCATTTAAGGAATCGTCACAGGTCTGTTTTTTTTTTTTATATACCGTGTAGGTTCCCTTCCCGGAATCGTAAGTAATTAAATGGCCAGATTTTGAACGACGTTTGGTGTTACGTTGTAACCACATGAGAAAAAGAAAAGTAACCCGGGCTGTTACTTGACCAGCTAGTAAGCTAACTTAGGCTAGCTGACTGGTGGGAATTGTCGGTGGTTTTACTGTACCTGTCAGCAATTGGCCAGGTTGTCAGTATGTACATTACATTGTGTTGGATGTTGGGAACAGTCGTTGTTACCTGACTTAAGCTTAAAAAGAAACAATTATGGGAGTGTATGGAGCGCAGCTGTTTCATCAATGATAGGAGCATTATCAGAGAAATAATTTAGAGAAATAAAGTTGTTTCCTGACGCTCGTTGCTGTATTGAAATGTGAGCACTAGGACATTAAGAGCTGTAGCTGTAGCCGTTAAACGAGACCTGACCCTTCACACTTGCCATCCCTCTGGTCATCTGGAAGTGAAGCACAGCCCAGCTGCAACTGGACATAGTTAGGATTGCTCCTAGCCACACCTACTTGGAAGCAAATTTTCAGTCATCTGCTGTCTCTCTGGTTTGTTGTCCCTCCTTGGCTCCACAAATCTTAATCAGAAATGACTAGTGGTTCAGAGGAACAGGCGATAAGTTGATTTCAGTTGAGAAGAAATGGGAGAAATATTGTGTGGAAATTCTCAAGGTAAGATAACTTTTGGAAAGGGTTTCCCCTTGTGTTCATTTCTCTGTTGGTAATTTAAAGGCAGCCTGTGCAAAACTAGCGTCTTTAGTAGTGATGGTTTTATGGGCCCTGTTTTTGTTTGTTTGTATTTTGAGTGCTTTGTCTCTGAATAGCCCTTTTTCCATAAATTCTTGGTATGCATTTTGTCTCCGAATATGTTTCTTTTAGCAGTTTAATACTGGAAGGAAAATAACTTATACATAATTTTTCCAGACTCTGTATGTAGGGCATATTTTTTAGAGATATTTTAATTTTAACACAATTAATGTTAGTCATAACTACACGTGCAAGTTAGAATATCCAGCTTGTGGATTATAGTCACCTTTTCTTTCGATGAGGAATGCTGACAGTGTTTCACCATCACTTCTTTATTAAGAAAATGATCAGACTAAAATTTAAAAGATAAAGGCACTCCTCGCTGACAGACTTGCAGGATATTGAAATGCAGAGCTGGACAGTTGTAGCTGTTCCCACAGCCCAGTAACAGTTTTCACAGTAACCAGTATTGTTTGACTGAGGTTGCAGAAAGCAGCATTTGTGCCAAATAATCACTGGTTTCAAATGTTATGTTTTTGTACTGTTCAATTTTGCAGGAGAATGTAATTCCTCTTGAGGTGGAAAAGCCTCAGCTTGAGAATCATCGACTTGAAGCAATTGTATGAAACAAAATGAAATGTTACATAAGGATCAGTACAGATGAAAGACTTTTGGTGGGCAAGCAGTCATATTGACTCAGTTATACAATAGGTTATCAGTAAAATTGGCTCATACCCATTATATCTGTACTGAATGACACTCTCCGGCCAGAATCCTATAGTGAATTGAAGGCATTTTTTGGCAATTCAAAATATCAGCTTAAACTTGCATACTACCAGTGGTGTTAGACTTATACTCTTGACCAGTGAGCTGCTGTGCTTTGCCTAAGGTTGGGCAGCATGAAGATGTATATACCATGAGATGATAAAAATGTGCTGCTGGTTTTGATTCATACTGAGGTATCTGTCCTATTAACATCTTTTGTTGTATTAGACCATTGCGGACAGGTTTGAAAACATTAAGTTGCTGTATGAATACTAGTTTATAGTATTTTTAGATCAATGTGATGAAGTACTTTGATCTGTCAGCTATCTAATTCGGCCAAAGACAGACATTCCCATTCTGTGTGTGTGTGTGTGTGTGTGTGTGTGTGTGTGTGTGTGTGTGTGTGTGTGTGTGTGTGTGTGTGTGTGTGTGTGTGTGTGTGTGTGTGTGTGTGTGTGTGTGTGTGTGTGTGTGTATATACATACACACACATATATATTACAATCCTGTAATACTTAGCTAGATTACAGTTTGAGTTGCAGTGTATCGTGCTTTCCCGAGAGAGTCAGCACCTCAGTTTGATATAGACTGAATAACTGTCATTGATCTCTGTGAGAATGTTTTGTGTTCATGGCAGCAGTTTGTAGGAGGATAGCATCCAGTAAGAATTGATAGACATACATAGAAGCAGCAGGTCCAGATGAGGAAACATCAATGCTTTTTTTCCTTAATGGTTTATTATTCTTTTTTCTTAAACTCTGTACAGTGTTGGAAAGATTAATATTATATATAAGTGAGGTAAAGGATGATGTGTCATGATGATGCTAGGTTAAAATTCAAAATGCATAGATGGTATGGTCTTTAGTCTGAGCAGTGAGGATGGCTTGTTCAATTAGACGAGGCCACAGGAAAGGAGTAGAGTAGTATTTGACTAGCTGATTTGATTTTAGAGCCTTAACATGCTCGCTGTTCCCCCTTGTCTATTATAATATAGAAGAGCTTCCGAACAAGGCTTGGTTGATCAGACATAACTTGCAACTATATTCCAGCTGCGTGAATGAACGTTTCCTGTTTTTATGATCTAGACCAACAAGTCTATTACATGGACAGCAGCAGCTTTGTTTGCAAGATAGGAGAGTGCTTTAATAAAATAGATCATACGCCTCTGTCTCAAACACTTCCTAAGCCCCCATTCATTCATTGGCTATTCATATCCTGGCAATGGCAGCTGTACATTCATGTTTGTGTGCCAGCATCAGCAGAATGCCGTTTTGGCTGTTTTTTGGAACCATATTGTTGATGTCTCCCACAGCTGTGGCCACATTAAAGCGTATTGTTCAAGGCTAGGAAAACACTGGGACACACAAGCACGCACACACGCACAAACACAATATTTCTCTCCTACTTTCCTGTGTGGCCTGGAGGAGACTCAGGGTTGGTATTGCCAGCTCGCCAGCGGCGGTTGCACAAACCAGTTTGTGACTGAAAATGAGCATCATGGCAGGTGCCCATTCATCAAAATCTCCTCCAACCCAACCTCTTTTCTTTTCCCTGAGCCCCCACCCCCCCAAAAAATAACAACATCCCCCTGAAACGTATGCCCCTCCCCCCTCCCCTCTGTCCTCTGCTTTCAGCTCATTGGCAGTAGAGCGTATCGCGTCCCCAGAGGCTATGAAAGAGAGGGCTGTACATCCTTATGTAGAGCTTAATGCGCATGTTTTCATACATATTGATCTGTAAACACAGGGTGTCAGCTTCACACGCGTGTTACTGAAGCTCACGTCTGCCGGTAATGGAATATAGCATCAGAGGAGTCCTATGCGGAGCAAAGCCCATTGGCCTGCTTTTATGCGAGAGCAAGAGAACGTCGACCTGAATGCAGCGCTCGTCGGGCAGCCACTCTCCCTGGCCATCCTCCTCCCTCTCTTCTCCTCTCCTCCTCCTCCTCCTCCTCCATGGTGGTAATCCTTGCTGACACAACGCACAAAGGACTAAATGCTGGCTGCATCCTCCAGCAACAGGGCTCTATCGCTTCTTCCTCCTCCAGCTCTGATTATCTACAGCCAGGCTGTTTGCCCGTACAGCAGGAGGCTGTTTCTGTAAGACTGCTTGGAACTGTATATCACATCTCTGGAATACCGGCCTGGCTGCCCTCCTCCTCTGCCCCCTGCATCCCCTGCTCCTCCACGGCCAGTTCATTCAGGGAGTGCATCAGAACACGGTTCCAGCCCTGAGGAGGCGTTTTTTTTTTCGCTGGAAGCTGGTGGTACCACTGGTAGTTTATTTCTTTTTCATCATCTGATGGCTTTATGTAGCAGGAGGTAGGAGCTGCTTCCTCTCCTTCCATATTTTTGTCCGTCTCCTTATTCACCCTGCTGCAGATCACTATACCAACAGGTAAACCAGCTAAACAGGACATGCTTTGATGCATTTCAGCCTTGTCTGTTTGGGTAATATCAACGAGTCTGTCTTTAAGACTGTGAAAACCATGATGAGGCTGTTCATATTTTAAGACAGAGCAGAAAATTTTCTTCTAGACAGTTTGAATTTTTTTGAAAATAAATGAGATTGGCATTTCAGAAATAAGACTAGCCAATAGTTGTCCTCCTTCTTGTAATGAAATGGCTGCTGCTATTGTCATCAGACTGTCATAGAGGACAAATTTGCTGATTTCATTGTTTTCACAGAAAGTTAAAATGATCATGTGCAAAGACAACATGCATGCAGCTGGTACATGTCCGTGGCCATGTTACTACAGCTGTGCCACATGTCATTGCAATCTGTAGTAGAGCTAGTAGACATGCTAAGCAGGCAGGCAGACACCTGGCTGGCCTGGCTGCTGCTTTCATTGTTTGTGTAACAGACTGGTGACGATCAAACAAGCAAAACATATTTGTCCTGACCTGCAGACAATGCATCGCAATAATCTAGTAAATATGATGATGTCAAAGTTGTGCAAGTAGTTTTGGGTTTCAGTGTGTGTATTTTTGATTGCTGGCTATCAAAAATATCTATCACAACATTTTATGTATGTAGTTAACTACATCATATAGACAATGGCTACCGTGCTGTGAGAATCAGTATCAAAAAGATTTTAATCACATAGTGTAGGTGTAGGATTCATTTAGGGGAGTGATTGTGTCACTGAGAGTACTGTATTAAATTTAATCTCTCAAGCACTGAATGAAATGTTTCTATCCAGGGATAGCGCAGATAAGACTGAATGCTTTATGTTTACTTCAGGTGAAGTTAGTACATATTGTGTGCTTAATGCGCAAGTAGGAACATGTGATTCAATATTGACTTTTAACATGTCGTTTTACTTGAGGTCTAAGCCTGGACTGTTAGAGCCTTGCTGGTTGGACTTAAGAGTTGTGAATCTAACTCATCTTACGAGAGACTAGCCTTAGCAAACACAGAAAATGATCAAAGCCTCCCCACAGTACTGATTATCTGTCCCATTATTATACAAAGTAATGTCTTTACCTGAAAAACAATCCTC
Source organism: Xiphias gladius (assembly GCF_016859285.1). Taxonomy (NCBI): domain Eukaryota; kingdom Metazoa; phylum Chordata; class Actinopteri; order Istiophoriformes; family Xiphiidae; genus Xiphias; species Xiphias gladius. The sequence goes on from NC_053417.1 coordinate 7,603,063, forward strand.
TTATAGGATCAGAACTGCTCTTTTGTAAGTAATTTCTTTACCTTACTCAGTCAGCATGTTTTTTTTTTTTTTTTTTTTTAGATAATGCCATAGGCTTGTCCAGTCCTTGAGCAACATTTACCAGACAAAAAAATCAACCAAGCAGAGGAAAAAAACTGCATGTTCCAAAACAAAGAGCAAAGTTCATATCAAACCAAATACTAAGAATGTGCCAAAAAGGGTTCACTACCCTGTTAGTAGGATAACTGGTTCATAGCGCTCAGGGTTTCATATGGTCCTGCGGGTTGACAAGGGATAACAGCAGTGCAAGGCTCATGTTGTCATGACAAACTGGAATCATACAGCCGCCAACATGTTCAAAAGTGGGCTGAAGATCATGGGAAGTGAGTATAAGAATTCACAATATTTTGATATTATAATCTGAGCATAGTGTCATCAAATGTACAGTAATTGTTCTTAGGGAACATACTTTGCTGTGGTAGAGTTTTTTGCAAAAGGGTCCAGGTATAAAGTTTGCTTATAGGAACAATTCTGCTGGTATCAAGTTGCTTTCTAAATATTTTATTAAAGCCACCAAGCTTTGTAAGTATGGTTTTGGAAAAGGTGGACAAGACAAGAAACATTTGACAATGGCAATGTAGTACACTATGGATTTGTTTCAATAGTGGAGTGTTTAATTATATCTGATCATTATGAGTCATTTCCCAGATTCCACATTCAAAGGTTGCCTTTGTTATTGGAGATCCACAGCACTTTTTAGAGTTGGATTTTAGAAAAGGTAGGCAGGCCAAGCAGAAGCCTGACATGGAGAGTGCTATTTTTGGCTGGTCACCCACTCTGAGGAAATCTTTGTAAATGTGTTATTTACTCGGGGCCCTTATTGATTTTCTCAAAACTCCCATGGCCACCAGATTTTTCTGACATGAACCAGTTGCAGCAGGCTGATGTTAAGGCTGATGAGGCTAAAGTCATAGAGCTTGTGTTTAGATTACACTTTGCTATGCATTTAGGCCTGGTGGCTATAGCACAGAAACCACTAGCACAGGCAAACAGCCTCCTCTTATTAGACATTAGAGTGAGGATATAAGCCAGTCAGACCACTTGTCACAGGACATACAGTCCAAGTAGGCCTTTGCTGCTTCACAGAGTAGCACGTATCTAGTGGCACCGGTTCTGCCAATAATAATACTCCTGACTCATTTTTAGTTGTGAAGCTGCTCAGTGATAATTATCAGACTGCAAAGGTGGGTCTGCCTGTATGTCGGATACAGAACTACAAATATGCTTATCTGCTTAACAGTCATTATGGGGGGCCCCACCTTTAATGAAACCATAATGTCTGTAGGTAGTTTGTCAAGTCACTGGCTAATGCTCCTGAGTCTTATATAACACTGGCTAGCAGGGACGTGTACCATTATTATATTGATTCTAAAACATTTTGTGTAATTACTTCAAACCAACCAGACAGAAAAGACAAACAGCTGTTTGGAGATGGACTGTTTTTCAGTCCTGCACCTGCAGGATTTGCAATCATTACTGCCTACTCACACAGATCCACCGTCTTTTTTCCGCTCGTTCAGTGGAGATTCTGATCACGTGGGAAGTGTGGGATCCCAGTCCCACTGCAACACTTCATTTGACTGTGTCTAGTCTACCAAAACTACACTATATTTTACGCTTTGTGCCCCTGGGTCTCATTGAGAGGAAATGTGCTGATCTGCTTTACAGCAGAAAGGAAGATTGCTGTAGAGCACAAATGGGAAGGTGGTACAGTTCAACTGTTAGAAATGGGCCTTAAGATTTCACACAGTGTGTCTTGATCGTATTCTGCACTATCACTGTTTTGGGCATGCAGTACATTCGTACTGGAAAAATTACAAAATCGTATGTAGTTACTACTTACTTAAAAGTTGCACTCCAAATTTGCAGTTTAATTGCTGTTTGTTGACCTAGCCTTGTTTATATCCAATTAGTACTAACATAGACCAGTAATAGCTCTTCACATCATCTTCTTCCCAGAAAGCACAAGGATTTATTGGAAGTTTAGTCTGCTGATGATAATTAAATTGTGAAACACACTGGTTATGATTTTCGCCTTATTTATTTACAAACATTTAATGATATCACAATTACATCGTCAATTTTATATTGATTAAAATGTATAGCAGATTAAAAAAGGCTTTCAAGTTGAACCTTCAGTAGCATAATAACCCTGCTTTATGGAAATTACATAATATTCCTGAGCAATTTTTGAGTGTGTGCATTTGTTGTTTTGATGGTGTGTGTATCAGTGTTGTGGCCAAACGCCTGGTTGTTTGTGTGAAGGACGTTGACATTGCCCTCCTTGCCCTCCCAGCTTGGCCCTCAGCAGTGTGTATGACGGAAGCCAGCCCATCTGTTATTGCAGGCAGAGAGCTGTAATCCTGCCTGTTATAGCCGTCAGTCGCAGATTGGCAGCGACATTTCAGTAACACAGGTGGCCTGGTCACGGCTGCCTTCCCCGCACGCACGCACGCACGCACACACACACGCACACACACACGCACGCACGCACGCACACACACACACACACACACACACACACACACACACACACACACGAGGTAAAACTTCCAAATCAGACACCTGGAAACTCTAATCCATAATTTACAAAATTGGTGGTAAAATTTGACTTTTGTGGATATAATATTTTTGAAGATATTTATTTATAACAGTTCCCTACCAAACGTTTTCATACAACAAAATTTTAATGGCTCATCCTTATTAAGCTGCCAGTCTTTTCCAACCATGAACTGTACATTAAAAACAAAATTATGGCTTTTTAGATGACCCATTGTTTGCCTGTTGTTCTGTCTTACAGTCTACCTTTGCTACCTTGATTATAAGCTACACCTAATAAAGATCTAAATATGATCTCAGTTTAATGTTACAAACAGGATCTGATTTAGTACCCAATTTAACAAACTATATTAAAAAAAATTGAAAAGAGTTATTTTGCAGCCTGTGGCAGATGAGCCAAATAATTAACTTTTCACACTCCTATTGGACATTTGGACACTGATGTATGCATGATTGCATTTGATTTTAGATGGTTACTTATCTTCTATTGAAATAACCTTTAGAGTATTAATCTGCATAGGCTGTATCTCTGATATTTGTTTATTCGTGATGAGTGCTCTTTAAAAACTGTCACAGTATTGGTAATTGCCCTGGGCCTGTATCTTGGTTATTGCAGAATTCGGTTCGGCATTTAATGTGCTCCTGATAGTGAGTGAACTAGAAAACATTCAGAACAAATGTTGTCAAGTCCAATGGCACAGTCCTAGAATTTGGCCTGATGGTTGCTGCAGATAAAATTACACACACGATATGGAGGTGCCTAAGTAAACATAGAAGTGTAAATACAAAAATTTAAGTAGCAGTGCAGGCTGTTTGGACCAGAGGTGTGTTTGTACCAACATTTGTTAGTCTGGAGAACGCTGAGTTGTTTTTACATCTGCATTAAAAAAAATTTTTTTTTGCTTTGCTCCTAAAACCTTAGCAACGGTTGTCTGGAAAACTTTCCGTAGGTTTTATATGGTAAAACATGCATGTTCTTTACTTAAAAAGCACTGACTTGTGATGTTCAAAACATGTGAGGCTGCTTCAACAAGACGTAACAGCTTTGTTGTGAAAAACTGACCACTCACTGCTGTAAAGACGCAGTTTTTGTATTCACTCTTAATTTCTCTGTACTTTATTTGCAGAGAAGATTGTCTGGAAGTGACCATCTGTCAACACCTAAAAAATAACGTGCATTTGGATTTAAGAAGATTGGCCTATTTTTACCGAATGCAGCTTGAATCGTGTATATAGTCTTTTTTCTGGAGTGTGCATTTGTAAATGATGTTATTATAGAGGCAAAAGATAAAGCTCACAGTAAGAAATGGTGTCCCTGTAGATGTGGGATAGGAGCTTTTTTGTGTGGGTAGAGTCATCCCTCTGAATCCCCTGTGTTGAGTCTACTTGTCAGTACAACTCCAGGTCTATTTAATAATGATATCGGTGTGTTCAGCCTGAATTCTCTCTGGTGCACGAAGTGTGGGAGGAGCAGTGCGGGAGAGGTGGGAGGCGGTGGGTATGTGCAGGTAGCAGAACAGTTGTAAATGTAGGTGGAAGGTTAGGTATTTTTTGTCTGTGTCCGCAAAACGGTTCCTCAACCCAGAATGCAAGATTGTGGGCCTGCTTTTGCTGCAAATTTTGAAGTAAGGCTTTTTAGTGTCTCGGAATTATTGAACAAAATATTCTCCTCCCTAGGTTTCACTGTGGAGTGTTTTAGGTGGAGTGATTCATCATTACTGTTTTCTAAGTTATTAGTAGATCTCGATCAACTTGGCATTTCCTGCATCCATCCACACCCAGCATGCCGGGGATCTGTGTGAAAGCTGTCCACTGCCCGTGACAGCCTCTCTGCTTGCATGCTGAAATGTTAAAAGACTGGCTGGGATATTATTCCAGTACATAAAAGAGGCTAAGCTGTCATTTTGGACAGAAAATGGAGTATAAGCAGCCTGCTTTCCCTCCTTTGATCCCCTACATCCCATATGTTTTCCTGCTTGAGCAGATGCCTTTAATACGTACATGACATTGTAATCTTGATAAGCATGCTAGTGTAATCTCAGCCACACTACAGACATCTGTCTGCCCTATTATTGAAAGATTTTTTTAAGTAAACCCTGTGTCTGAACTGTCAGGCTATATACTTAAGAGCATATGAAAATTGAAAATTACCAAATAAATGGAGGGTATTTGACAGGCGTAAGGATATTTTCCCGCAAATGTGGATGAACTTTAAAACAGTATTGAAACAGGTTGAAAGTTTCATGTCCACACCTGCATTTATAGATCATTTACTAAATTTTCTCTGTCCACAGAAAAAGGCTTAAGTGTCTTCATTGTCCTTCTATCTTAGCTCTGTGGTTCTTGTAAACAGGGAAATGATGGATTACTGCCACCATCTCCTAGGGAATGTGGTCAGATGTATGACCCTTTTGACAAACATGGGACTTGATTTCAGGGTATGTGCTGTTATTTGACTCCAGACTGTATCTGTAATTACCTGTCTTGCGTTGCTGTATAGCCAGTCACACGGTACAGGTACTGTTACTGGTGCATCTCTCTGATTTTGTTGTTGTTTGCGAAAGCTTTTTCAAATTACAGTCATACATCAGCTTACATAAAAGGTCCAATTTCTTCCTCTCCACCACAACACATGAGGCCTCCTAGGTAGTGTAGTTTGTATAGGGTGATAATACAAAGCAGGACCTGTAAGTGTGAGCTTGTCCTTATAATGAAAAGTAACAGCAATTAGGATGCGTGCTCCACTTTCTTCAGGGACTGTGTATTAGCCTATTCTAACAGCACTAACCTGAAAGATTATTGATCATTGTTTGCCTTCTCCATGTTGCACATGTCAGATATCGTCAGCAAACCTTCCTCTTTTTTGATCGCTGTTTACAGAAAGAAGCATAAACACACAATATGAATCTTACAAGTCAGTTTTTATTTTCTGCAACCTCACAAATAATTTTTGTTACATGATTAGACACAAATAGAAATGCAGTAGCAGCAAAGAATGCTTTTAAATTTGTTTTAAATTGTCTTTATAATTGTAATGGTGCAGGTTTGGTGTATAAAAATATTTATGATGTGTCACATGTGATCGGATGACCGCTACTGGTCAAGCTGACTCGTGCTTCCTTATAAATGCCGCTTCCTTCTTGTAGTAGTTCTTGTTTCTAGTATCCGGTGGCATTTATTCAAACACTGCTGTCATCATTTAAGGGTGTGAATGTGTGAGTTCTGTCCCTGTACATCTGTCCTTGTGATGAGATTTTCACTTTTCTGTGTCTGTGGGGGAACACTTTAAGATTTAAATTCTAGGTTTTTCAGGTAATTGTTAGAATTATAATAAGATTCATTTAGGTCCATACAAATAGATACCTGAGATGTGCACAATACTGAACACTTTTTACCTATTTATATTGTTTTACTGTTGGTAAATGGCTACCGATTTAGATGTTTGCTTCTCAGTGAAGAATGCGAGTACAAAGTTTTCAAGAATTCCAGACTCATGTAAAAAAAGGTTTGTTTTGTTTCCTTTAGGATACTCACCTTGCACGTTTACAGCTTGCACCTCATGATTTGCAAGTTTAGGGTTAGGTTTCAGTATCTGTGTTTTATGACTCAGGTTTAGTGTATGAATGAAGCCAACAGACTGTCCTACAATGGATGTCAGTACAAGTGTTTTTGTGTGTGTTAGGTCAGAGCTTGATTAGCTCAGCAGGGTGTAGCAGTTGAGTCCAGCTGCTCTCTCCAGAAGTGTGCCATGAAACACAGCAATGGACCCAACATTTTCTGAAGCTACTATAAAGTTGTGACATGAACTCTGGACAAGTTAGCAAGTTTCAGTTGTTTATGTTTTGTATTGACTAGGTAAAAGAAGTGAAGCCACTTTTTAGTGCAAAGTTACCTTTGTTACACCCATTTATCTACATAATTTACACTAGTATTCTACTGTGACTTTGCTGCTATGTTTACCCCAGTTTTCATTGAATTTTTACCTTCTTTTACCTCTAGTCACCCCTGATCTTTTCCCGGAAACACCCCTGGTGCCATCCCTGCCCGCAATATCGTCGGCACGAGCCGGCCCCGCCTCTCATAAGCCCCAGAGGCGCAGCAGCGGAAGTGACAGCGCTGCCAGGCCCCGCCCGTTGCGCTCAGCCCCCAGGCCAGGCCCCAAAAGAGGCAGCATGGAGGTGGGCATGCGCGTGGTGCGCGGCCTGGACTGGAAATGGGGAAACCAGGACGATGGTGAGGGCCATGTGGGCACTGTGGTGGAGATCGGGCGGCAGGGCAGCACTACCACACCAGACAAGACAGTGGTGGTGCAGTGGGACAGCGGCACACGGACCAACTACCGCACTGGCTACCAGGGTGCCTACGACCTGCTGCTTTATGATAACGCTCAAATCGGTAAGGACTCAAGACTAGGGTCAAATTGAAACATTGGGTCAATTAGGTCTCATTTGAAAATTTCCATTTCTAGTGCCAATATGATTATCTGAGTTTTGGTATGATACAAAATAAGCCAAATGGTTTGTTGTTTAACACTTTGTCTCAGTAAAATAAGGTCCAAAACCAGCAAAACTGTGCTTCAAGTTGGAGAACAAATAAACAAGGCTAAGAATGTGGCCAAGCTTTCGATGACTCCCATTCTTTTTGTACTAACAGTTTTTGCTATTTAGTGGGAACCTTTAACCCTACCTTAACCTGAGAAGACGTCATAATCCTAGGCCTCTGCAGAGTTGTACAGTCCTGTGGTCAGATTCATCAGTTAATTTTCAGCACAAAATATCAGCTATGTTGGTTTCAGCTTTAAAAACCCATTTTCCTCAGTGCTACGCAGGATCAGCTCTGTCCTTTTTCTTTTCTGCCCAACTTGGTTTTTTTTTCCAAATTAAAGAGGTATAAAAGAAATAAAGGTTCTCCCAATTTTTTTAAATTCTCTTTTTATTGGAGCTGATTTGGCACTTACCAAGAACTTGCAAACACTGTAATCATTGTTATTAAAACTTAGAAGCTTGGACTGTCCATGCCTTTTATAAAAACAGTTTAAACAGAATACAGCTGAATAACAATATATAATATAAAAGCAAATAAGAACCAATAACATTAATTTAAAAAATCTGGTATAGAAAACAAAATCCATGATAGAGGCAGAACGTAATAAATAGAACCAGAATGTTGGGGTGTACTTTCATTTTATTCAATTCACTTAAAATAGTAGGGAAAAAAAGAAAAAGACATTTGCATCAAACAAATAAGTACAAGATCCAGATTTCCAATATTTTCAAAAACTTGTCCTTTTGCAGTCTAAAAATGTATTATTTCAATTTTAAAGATATCATAAATAATGTCAATCCAATTTAAATTCAGCATATTTCTGGTTTTAGCTACTTTCCACTAATGGCTTTTCTGCCAGCAGCGCTTACAGCCTTTAACAGGTATCTGACCTTAGGGGTAGCATTTTCTGTAGGCAGGGCTCCCAAACAGAGGGTCTCCAATTTAAATGGAGTGTCAACCTAAAAACCTTTAGCAAAACGTTATGAACTTCCTGCAAAAATGGGCTTAATATTGAGCAAGACCAGAATATATGATCACGATTTGCCTCAGAGGACCTATACTGTCTCCAGCAACTGCACACTTTAGAATGATGAGTCTTTTGAACAGGAGTAATGAAGAACCTGATGAGGTTTTACCATGAAGTTTTCATTGTGGCTCACATAATTTTTCCTAGTTCTCCTCTGGTATATTTAGGTCTCCCACCCTTTCCCATTTTTGTTTTACAATAAGTTACACTTTGTTAGAGATGGTCTTATGTTTTGAGTTGGAGAGTTTTAGTGGAAAACTATATAAATATTTTTGTTTATTTCCCTTTGTTAATTGCTCAATATAAAGCTGGACTTCTAGAAATCTGTAAAAATCGTTATTCTTCTAGCGATACTGCAGCTTCAGGTTTTGAAAACTCTTTATAGACCCCTGATGGATAAAGGTATAGTATGCTGTTCAGCCTCGAGTAGCCCACCTCCTAAACCTAAAAGGTCTTCTAATTCGCTGCTCCATCAGCTGTGGTGGTCACACGTTTTTGTTGAAAAGCTATTACCACGTGTTTCTCTATCTCTGTATGTGCCTATTTGTCATTGTGGTGGCTCATGCAGCCTTCACTGTAAAGACCATTTCTCATCATCAGCCATCTAGCTCTCCATTTCAAGTGACATTTTTCTGCTTCAGAAGCTGATCCTTCAATTAATGGAGCGAAGGAAGAAGAGGAGACGAGGGAGCTAAGGGGGTGGGGATATTATTGTCATGCTCTTTGTGCTTCAGTTCTTCCAAATCTCATGATATTAGCCATTGTGATAAGTAACATCAGTGTAGAGACATGACATATGTCTTGTCTGCTTTTGTGACTTGCATATGGGAGAGGCAGAGTAGTATAGTACTTGCTGCACACGACATGGCAAGTTCAAAAAGAAATGTATTTCTTTGCGACAGAAATTGAGCAGAAAGAAATAGAAATAGGAACCTCAGGCATGTAAAATTTTAATTTAATCACTTTTGTTCAACCACCTCTCCTTCCCCCTCAGGCGTGCGTCACTCCAACATCATCTGTGACAGCTGCAAGAAGCATGGCATCATGGGAATGCGATGGAAGTGCAAGGTGTGCTTCGACTACGACCTGTGCACCCAGTGTTACATGAACAACAAACATGACCTGAGCCACGCTTTCGAGCGCTATGAGACAGCACACTCCCAGCCGTGAGTACTGCACTGCCTCTTCCCCAACACAACTGATCCTCATTTAAATTCTAATAATGGTGACATCCACGGCAACGTCTTAGTTCGACTATCTTGCTCTGTTCAAATCGAGTTCGACCCATAGAAGGTGAGCCGTAAATTGTGTGGTGTCCCCCATTTAACTTTTTTAGTTTAAGGCAAGGCTTTCAATCCTGATATCCTCAGTATTTCTGCTTTTATTTTCAATAGACTAGGTGTTTTTAAATGGCTTGCCTACAGCTACATACACTCCAACATTGGCCTACAGTCTAAACATCAATAGGAGGGGATAATATTGCTGTTTATAATACAGCAGAGCAGCTTCATTTCAGCCTAGAGCCTTGCTCATGGGCAGGGTCTTAGACTCGGGTCAAAAATCAGCGGTGACCCTTTGACACAACAAACACAGGTATTTCATGAGTCACTGCTTTATTTTGAAGGGATTAGAGACGAGTGCGGGAGGTGTCTCGCTTTGGCTTTCTGGTTTTCATTTCTGCATTCTTTTTTTCTCAGATACAACTTTACAGTCTTTTATCTGTTGTTACATTGTGATTCACTTTATTTGTGTCAATTGCAGTCCATTCCAGCCAACAGTCAAATGAGAGTAAAGTGCCTCCACCAGCTATAGCTTTAGTAACTTTAAGTAAATGGTAAATAATGTTTGATATTACACAAGTGACTCCTTAAATGGGTGCCATGTTGGCATCATGAGTGTTATTAGAGTTAAAAAACTAGAAAACAACTAGATGTAAGAACCTCTTAGTCTTATCATACATTAGTAGCAAGCACAGTTAAATTATTATTAATTACACTGAGCAGGAGCACACTTATTACCAAAAGGTGCTGTTGCTTCTGTGTGTTAAGTTAGCTTAGACAAAACCATGCTTGGCCTTGCTTTGCATAAATGTTTACTGAGGTGATTCCAAGTGTCCTATCTATCCAGATTTACTGGAGTGAGTTCTCCCCTCAGAATCCACTCTTCTGCATCAGTTCACAGTAAAGCTCCAAACTGCTTCAGGCACTGTCTGAATGTCAGCTGGATGGCCTGTTCTCATTTTAACGAGGTAATATGTATGACCCAGATTTCTTCTATAGTTTACCCTGGTCCAGGTCCAACACAGTTCCATTTATTTTTCCTTGCCTGCTGTCCAATGAAGGCTGAAAATAGATGTGTGAATCATGACTTGTTACTCTGTAGCTTCAGTGCTATTAAATTTACAAGTCAACCATGTATTTTTGTATTATTTGTGTATTTTTTTCTCAGGAGTTTAAAAACCACTAATTGAATCAGTCAGGATTAGTCAAAAGTGTATAGTCATTTAAGCCCCTATGTGAAGGATGTGGAAATCTCTGACACTGTCACAGACAGAACAACAATTCACAATTTTAGTGTGTGATTGAAATAAATAAATAAATTTATACAGCACTGCAACAAATGAATTGTCACACTATAGCTCCAAATCTTTCCTGGTCATAGCTTGAACCCAGTATCTTTGCCATCTCTCTGCTGTCTTTGTTTTCACTTCCTGCTATCATTTTCTGTGGTCACGTTCTTGTTAAATAGAAAAACGTCTTTAATTTTTAGTCACATTTTGGATTCAGGTCGGGTCCACATTTAATTGTTTGTGTGGACTTGAATGGAAATGGAGCAACAGATTTGTGCTTTTAGTGAAACCTAGCCTCTTCCTGTGAGACAAAATAGCGCAGTTATCAGTTAGCATTCGGTAGCCTTCGACAGTAGTTGGAATCTCATTTCGTCTCCCTCCTCGGTTTCTCCTCAGAAGTATTGATTTGCCATTGAGGCCCAAATTTTGTTTGGCTCGGCAGTGCCCTTCATTAAGGTGATGTTTTATTGGTGGAGCAAACACCTTTTATGTGACCCTCCAAACAGGTCACTGCTTTCCATCTGTGGACACTGCACAGATACTTGCTTGTTCTCTATTTTCTTTTTTTCTTTTTTTTTAAATATTGTTAGTAGATTAATAATAGTAGTTTAATAATTTACAGTGTAGTATACAATTTAATTTTTATTATACCTGAATTTAAGTGATCAATAAATTGAAATAGATTGATCATTGTTGACATTGGCTAGAGCTGATACTCTGGAATATAGCAACTTGCTTTTTTTGATAAATGTGTGAAATAGTGTCACTATTAGCATCTGCATCTTTAATCTGAGTTATTTAGAGGTTGTTTGTTAGCCCAGGCAACTGTGGTACATAACATCTGAGTGAGAAAAAGCTAAACTTGGAAAACTAAAAATAACTCAAAGCAATTTCCTACTTTCTTTGGATTGAGGCACCATAATATCAGTGCTACTGTGTAATCTTACATAGTGTGTTAATGCCACAGCCAAAAGTCTTATAAATACTCAAAAATACCTGCTGTTTGGTAGTCCTACACTACCTCTAGTTTAAGTGCTCAGTGACAGGGTCCTCCTGCTCAGTGCAATTAAACTGACATTGGTAGAGGTCACAATAAAAGCACAAGTAAAATGTGGCTCAAATTGCACTTACATAGCACATTTTATGTTTTGTGGTAAGCACACACGATAAATTTTAAGAAACTCTAAAGATTGAGATTTGAAAGACCCTATTGTAGGAGATTCAGTGCTATATTTCTTAAATGGATGACTATTGCCTTAAAAAAATGGCTTCCCTTAAATTAGTTTCACTAATCTGGATGATATTGGGGACACTGAGCTCCATTCAAGAATTTTGTGTGCAGAACTTCTGAATGAATTGACATCACTGATAACGCACTGTATTTCTCCACTATGGCTCTCAGTGAGATGATTCTTATGGAGTCTGAAACATGAATGGTATATTGTTGACTATAAGTGGCATAAAAGACTGTGACTCAGATGAAGTCAGTCAGCCATACAGGATGTAAATTAAATCTTCAAACATCACTAGTCCTAGCTTCTGTATAAAGCATTTATGATATTTTAGACACCATTTAGGATGTTGGTTTGCTGTTCCTCACTGACCACTGTAAGTGCACAAGTTCCATATTTGGTTACTGACATTTTCAGCCACTTGGCTAGCATTGCTTGTTCTGCTCCATTCAAAATTCCTATCATTCCTTTAATTTCTTCAATCCATGTCCGGTTTGCAATGATACACCCCCTGGAGGTGAAATTAAAATGAAAGTTCAGCTCTTACAAAACATATTGCCAGCAACTATTACATGTTAGTGAAAAAAATGTTTTTTACAGTGTGGTGTTAAATTAGACTCAAATTTCACCCACAGGGTCAACCTTTCTTGAAATTGAAGCTTTTGTATGAGAGGGAATCCTAAGTGCAAATACTAAAGAATAGTTTGTAATAGTTTTTTGGCTTTATGGCTTGATTAGCTTTTTCTAGATTTAAATATGAGTGCTTTTAATTTAAAAACTAGGTCAAAACCTAGTATATGGCTGGACCACCCTTTATCTGTTTGCTTCTCTCCTACCCTCTGTGCTCACATATACAGTATTTTAATACAGCTGAATTCCCAATAAAGCTGCTGTCATTTACATGTTTTTCTGTTTCTGTTGTCAGACAATGGAACAAATATAAAATAATGACTGAAACACGGCCCATTAAGACTACATGTTAACCAGCAGTCACTTCCAAGCCATTCCCAAGCTGCTGCTCTACACAGCTAAAATCCTGATTTTATAACTGCAACATTATCGGACAAAATCACTGTACACATAAATTAAAGACAATGGCTGTGCTGTGATTTTGGCTATATTCACTTGTAAAATGATCAATCAGAGAGAAAGTAGGAAGCTTATTCATGTCTGTGTCAGCTGCCGTGCGGTCAATTGAATGGGATGCATAGAGGGAAAGCCGGTCCTCATGCTCGAGGGGCAATACTGGTGACTCTCATCTACAGAAAGTAGCTAGATTTGACGCTAGGGGGCTTTGGTGAAGAAAACTCACTAAAAGGACGAAAAGTCGGTAAATGTAGCGACAGAGGCGCTAAGTTGGCAATACTGACTCTCAATACCCCCTCTATTTCTATGAAATAGAAACTGTTTTTGCTAATTCGGTTTAAAAGATCAATGGCCAATGGGGAAACTCCCAACACTTGGCTGGCTGACCAGTGGTGTAACCTCAGCACTCGGTCACGTGGCATTTGGCTTACCAATGGTGTAACATTATCAGTCAGTCAGTCAGTCATTCATTGCTATTTGCGTTCTTAGGGTTGGCCCCGGTTCTGCAGTCCAGCCAAAAAAGAGGGCTTGCTGTTTTGCTGTCCTGTAGAAAATGCCCATGTACCTGTGGTCCATACGTGTGCATTTTGGGTCCAATATTAGTTTTTACTTAGAAATTTCATTCATGCATTTGGATTCAACACCAGTCAGCTTGCCTGGTAGTGATGAATAAACAAGTGAATATGTGCAGATTTTGCAGGACAACAAATATAAATAAATCAAACGAGAAATTTGTATCAATATAATTCACAATTTGTTGCTCATCATATCAATCTGGTATGAATATGATCTTCATCATATTCTTAGCATTCAGTCTTTGTGTTCTCTCTTCATCCTTTTATCAAAGACATCTTTGCATAATTTCAGTGAAAATGGAGATGTGATTGTTGCCCGGATAGGGACAGAGTGTACATCCAGGAGAAGATCACATGAAAGTCACTTATTTTCTAGTCAGAAAAATGAGAGGAGCACTGTACAGTATATAGTACCAAACACACAGCACTCCTTTATTTCCAGACCACAATGCCCCATATGTCATTGACAGCATTTCAAAAGACTGATTTATAATCTGGCAGTCATGAGGCACACTGATATTTGCCTGGAAAGGCAAATTTAGCTTGGTTTCATAATGAGTGGTACTTCATGTTGTGCCAGCAGTGATTTATGTGAGGAGACTGGGTTCGGGCTTAGCATAGCTATAAGGGACTCCTTTTATGTGGAACAAACACGTGTGACGGTTTAATGGCAACTTAAGCAGGGTTGATCTATTTGTAGTTTATAGCCATACTGTAGGCAGAAACTTTATTAGTGTCCTCAGGGTGCAATGGGAAGTTGTCAACACTATAAAATGCTACAGTGAGCTGACACCCGAACAGTACCATCATAAACATGGCGTGAGACCTGAGCTGGATGTACTGTACATGCGTGTTCCATTGTAAATACAACAGACTTAACTGGATTAGCATGTTAACATTCTTAGATGTGCAGATTAGCATGTTAACATTTTCAGTTTCCTAAAACACATGTATTAGATAACGGTACAAAGCAAATCAAATCATCACAAAGCATAAAGATTTGTACCAGTGTTACATTATGTGACTCTGTTGTGTGTTTTGTCAACATTGACTGAGGGCAGTTTTTGTTACTTGAATCTTCAGGATATGACTTTGATTAAACTGTTGTTTTAGTGTAATTATTCTGAAACAAATGCTGAGAGCTACTGTAGATGGATGTTTACTGTGTTCAGTGTCCTTAATGGCTCACAAGTGCATTTGGTTCAGTCTCATATGTAAAGTAGTACATTGAGACATGTGTGCAAACTGACAGTGTTCAGGGCAGCATATGTGTGTACCATATGTTTATGAGGAGCTGGCTGGTATGCAGTTCGTTAATCGGCTCGTCAACACACAAACAACACACATGCACTTTCTAGGGAACCTATCAGGTCAACTCAATGCCTAATCCTTCCCTTGCACGTCAAGCTACACTGCTCCACCTGACCTCCTCCATTGCCTACCCTGTAGTCATGTTTAAAGTACATCCAACCTATCCTGACCTGCAGAGTTTTCCAGTGCTTTCTATGTCCTATAGCCTGCATTGACTGGAATTTCACACTAAACTTGGTTGAAATGGGGAGAATTGGAATTTCTCCCCATTTCTTATCTGAAAAGTGTGTATGTAGATTTTTACACTCCTTCCTCATTTCCACTCCCACCGCAGAACTGCTGTCTTCATATATGTATTTGAAAAGGGTCTCAGGATTTTGGCATGTAAGGTGTGGACTAAAGCAGAGTTGGTTCAGATGATAAGTCAATGTATTGATGTATTTTTTTTTTTAAAGACATGTCCAATTAGACTTAGTCTAGTCTGGTCTGGATTTGTGTTTTCACAGTTGTTAAGTTTCCACAAGCCCTTTAAGTACAGGGCAAAGAGGGCTGACATTTTAAACCATGGCCATAGTACTTTGAGGTGAAAGCTCTGAGCTGTCGTGCCACCCACACCTGATATCATTAAATAAATAACTAGCCTAACTTTGTTTTTCAGACAGCAGTCACTTTTCTCGTGAATTCACATTTTCTTGACAATTTGTTGGTGCTTTTGATTCCTGTAAAGAAATGGCTATTCTGTGTATCCCATTTACTTTATTTCAAAGACTATAGCTAACCTCCAGGTGACTGTTGACCTCGCTGTTATGTCAGTAGGTGTAGGTAGGTCAGTAGGTGTCCTGATCTTGTCTGGGAGCAGGGGTGACATTTGGTCAAGCAGGATTAGAAATCTTGATCCCTTGAAAGAGCTGTTGTGTTTCTTGGAGTAGCTTCACCATTAAACAACTGGGGTCATGTTTCTCTGATGTGAAATAAGAATATCTTTCAGTTAACATCCTCTTTACTTTTGAAATAATTTTGGGTCAAGTTTTAGGAATAGTTTTTTTCTCTTGTTGAACTAGCTTTCCTGTCATCAACAGTTCTCTTCGTAGAGTTTCAGTTCTAAATCTGCTTTGTGCCATCAGGAAAATATGTCATGACATAATGAGGGAACAGTCAATTGTCCAATTACTTTTGAGCTTCTCAAAATCGAGGGACTATGTAAAGGCTGTAATTCTTAAAAAGTTAATGTGATATTTTTAGTAAACCCCTTGAATTAAACCTGCAAGTCTACACTTCAATCACATTTTAATGGCTTCTTTTCAAATCATGTAAAGGGGGAAAATTGTGTCACTGTCCAATACTCATGTGCATGCCTGTACACCCAGAATTCCTTAAAAGCTATACAAACACAAATTCATTGAAGCAAGGCAGAAAAATGTTTGCTCAGGCCCTATGTAATGTATCTACAGTATTTCACAGTATTTCTTCTTGTATCTCCATTATATATAGATATAGACAGAAATACATGCACACATTCATGCTATGTGCTTTGCCCTTAGGTGGCCTGCTTTCTGATAACTCTGCTGTCCAGGGATTAGGCTCAAAGCTGCGTACTCCGTTCGCAGAACAGACCTGTCCCACGCTGAGATTTACTGTTAGTTGGCTCTTAGAGCCAAATGTATGACTGTTTCCTGCTGTAGCACCCAAGAAGCTGAAAAATCTGGCCAAGAACAGGGGATGAAATTAGCCAAGGCTAACTTTAAGCAAAACCTCAGTGTTAGAGAGACATGTGGAAGCAGCAAAGCCTCAATGAGGCTCCCTGAGGACTACAGCTCTCACAAGGCTCTTGTTTCTTTTGATCACACCGGATGTTATAATTGTGACTTTATTCAAAAAAGCTGTTTGCTTGAAATGGAAGCTGGGGTTTGATCTCACCAAGACAGCATGGGAATAGGCAGCTCCTTTGCACCAAGATCTGATCAAATCTTTACCATAAGGTATGTCAGATTTTGTGGATATGACCATCTCACCTGAGTGTCTAAATCTGTGATTACACTTGAGGCTGTAGGTGAATGTGTTAAGGTAGTAGGGTGTTGACACTGATGTTGGCAGCTATGTGTAAAGGCTTTCCTTAGTGTGTTTTTTGAGTTTAGCTGTTCACAGTTCTGAAATCCTATTAGAAAAAAGACCTTGTCTCAACTGGGATATCCTACTCATCTCTCGACCGCTTGTGGAAGAATTACCACAGAATAGACATCATTCAACAAACTAATGAGACGTCGTCTGCCAGGCAGTGGAGCTAGGAGACATATCAGTATCAATATTGATAGTTAGATATGAGAGTGGAAGTCATCAAGGATTTGTTTATCATTAAATTCAGCATGTGGTTGTTAGAGGCTGGACTGGTGTATTGTGAACAACCGGGATCAATAGATGTCAGCAGGTCCCTGTATATCATTTTCTACCAGTGTGTATGCAGTAGGGTGCACATCTATATTTGTGCTATGCTCATGGCATTGTGCTAATGAGAAAAGAGAAGATACCTGCGGCAAACAATTTAGGTGTCAAAACATTCTACAAAAGGTTTTGCAGGTTTTTATAAGGTAGGAAATATACGCAACATGTTACGGAACACATTATGTGTTGTGGTGAGGACCCTTTTAGTTCTCAGGAGATCACAGCAGCCTGCTTTATTTTCAACTGAATGTACAGTAGCAATTTTCTCTGATACATGAATGGGTTAGGCTTTAAGTGTTCTGCATCATATGTATGTTCTTCAGAAAACCTCTAAGTCCCACAGTATGAAGCTGTTGAATTTCATTCTGTCCATATGTTAATGGACTTTTTGTCCATCTGTTTATTGAATTTTGTGTGACAACAGCTTTTTGTTGATTTGGTGTAGGATTCATGCACCAAATTTACGTGGGTTGTGCAGCAAATATAGCCAATGTCTACTGGTCATCAAGAATATTTTTCCTTAATTATTTGTATCTCATAAGATTCGAATGGTATGGTTATCAATCTGTGCTGTGGCTGACAAATGTTTAATCTTTAAAAACTGGGATCCCTTATGAACATTGCATACTGTAGTAAATGTATTTACATAAAATTATTGTGATACTGCATTTTTTTCTGTGTTTTCAATGGCTTGGCTTGTCACAGACTCAAAGCTGTTACATTTTGCATTTCTTACTGGGTTTATAATCAAGACAGGAAATGTTTTGTGGGGGTTATAATATGCACAATTGATGAAAGTGTTGGATTAAAGATTTCATTGCATGTCTCAACTTTGTCTTAGATGGTCCGTAGAGCAGTTTGTTCAGCTGTGTCTCCATGCTCTTATCACAGAGTAAGCTTGGCACCGAGGCAGAACCTTCCGCGGATCATCCTCAAAGGAATCTTCCAGGGGGTTAAAGTTGTTCGTGGACCTGACTGGGACTGGGGCAACCAAGACGGTGAGTGGTGTGTTGGGGGACTGTTCATACTACTAACCTGGCACTGCCAACTCAGCAAGCCCCCTACCTTCTTGAGCATGGAGCTGTACCTCTTTAAAGTGTTTCACTAGCCACAACCCATAACAACATTCTAACCTCACGTCTCATTAACCCTTAAAATGTCCAATTAGTATGTGTCTGCCTGCACTTACATTGCCAGTGACTCATGAGTCTGTTTCACAGATGTGCTTATCTGTGTGTGAATTTACATAGCCCTTGTTCAGTAACATTTTGTTGTTTGTTTTTCTTTTCCAGCCCTGTATAGTGGCAAAAACCCCTTTAACCCCATTGACCTAAAATATAGTCTGTGGTACAAGTGTTAAGAAAGCCGAGAATGGAGACTATTTTTTGCTTTGAATTGTGTGTTTGTGGCTTCCATGAATGTCTGCAGTTTTACATTATGTGATAAACTCTGAGTCTATGCTGTTACTGTTTTGAAAAATGTGCTGTCTTTCAGATACAAACAGCCCACACTGGGTGATGTTTGAAATTGTTTAAATAGTAATTGAAAACAATCTTCCACGTCAGTGGACTAAATTAAAACCCTTGAATGTTCCCTTCAGGGAAAGAGGGAATGTTAATGTTTCTTTGTTTCCTGGGTCTGGGGTCATTGTTGTCTCTGAGAATAGCCACGCTCCCTTTGCTGGGCTAGAGCGAATGAGTCAAAATGTCCTTTTGGTGTCTTTGAAATCAATGCCCTGGGGTTTGCTTAAGTCACTCATCAGGCTTAAATGTTGTATGCGGTAAGTGCATACAGGATGCTCTGAGCATGCTCACAAACCCCCAGCCCCCCATATAATCTTACGGGTCACTGGTTTAGTTGGTGTGGTTATTTACTGAGGCAGCTTGAGGACTTTAATGACTTAACAAGGGTTTGATGTGTGGATCTAAAACCATCTTGTGATACAGCATGGGCCATAATAATGCAACTTTGAAATATTTAATTGTTTAATGGTGATTCTTCTTTTGTAGTTTTGATGTTTCTATATTTGAATCAACAGGGGAAACTGTGTTTTGTCAGGTGTTTGATGTAAGGAAAAAACATTTGAACTGAGCTACCTCTAGAAAATGGAAGTGATTGACTTTGACACTTGGCAGCTTATGTCCCTACAGGAAAAATGGTTCTCTGTGTCTGTCATCTCATTTGTCTCACATATTACAGTCTCTTTCCACTCTTACCAGATGTTTAAATATTGTACTTATCAATTTTTTACTAAAGAAGACTACATGCTCATTCTTTTCACATATTTTCAAAACACTCCAAAATCCACTCTCTTTATCTAACCAGTTTTTTCTTTAATGAGCTGATACATTATTGTTTCTTGCATATTTGTGTGTGTTTGTTTGTGTGCATTTATGTGTGTGTAGGCGGGGAGGGTAAGGTTGGGAAGGTAGTGGATATTCGTGGCTGGGACACAGAGTCTGGTCGCAGTGTGGCTAGTGTCACCTGGTCTAATGGCACCACCAATGTCTACCGAATGGGCCACAAGGGCAAGGTAGACCTCAAGTACATGTCTGATGGCCAAGGAGGATTCTATTACAAAGACCACCTACCAAAGCTCGGTAAGACAAATTGAGTCCTGTTTTCAAATTTTGCATTTCTTAAACACTAAATCATTTATTTCTCAGTTGTTCAGGGGATCAGATTGCAAAATTAGCAGTATAGAAGTATGTCAAACAGATATTTGCCTTCATGAAAAATCAGATTCTAGTCTGTTTTGTTAATACACTGTAATAAGTGTATGTCTTCCCTTCGCATTATCCCCACGTATAAATCATTTTTTGTGTGATGTAGGAATAGGTTAATCAAAACTTACTGGGTGACAGTTCAATAAGAAATCATTGTCTTAAGGAGCTATCTAAAGTACTTACAGTGGGCTTCTTATCATTGTAATGTTTGGAGATAATTGTGCATGACATTTTTAGACATTACAATGATGTAAATATGAATGTCAACAGAAAATGGAGATATATACTATTTTTAAACCAAAACTATTGTTGGTGTTGGTTCTGAAAAACCCAATAAGTCTGGGCCTACTTGTTGATGCTGACACCTTACCATTCAGGAGAGCATGCAGAGCTGCAGCGACAGGAGAGTGCTGACGGCCACTCGTTCCAGCAGGGCGACAAGGTCAAATGTCTCTTGGAGGTGGACATTCTGCGACAGATGCAGGAGGGCCATGGAGGGTGGAATCCCAAAATGGCAGAGGTACTAAAGTCTACCATTCTGCCAGAAAGACAAATAACACAATTCCAATAAACAATAGACAGCTTTACATAATTCCCTATTGAGGTCTTCTATAATGCAGAAATACGAAGTGTACAGTGGCTTCAGAAATTATTCAAACCCCTTCAGTTTTTGCAAACTTTTTAAATGGGTAAAATTGCCATTTGTGCCTGATAATCTACACTTAATAACTCATACTGACAGATTGAAAATATGTTTAGAAATTTTTGCAAATGTATAAAAAATCAAAAACTGAAATCTCTCATTTACTAAAGTATTCAGACTCTTAATTCAGTATCTTGTAGAAGCCCTATTGGCAGCAAATAGATTTGAGTCTTCTTGGGTAAGTTTCTAAAAGCTTTGCACACCTGGATTTTGCAGTTTATCCCATTCTTCCTGGCAGATTCTCTCAAACCCCGTCAGACTGGATGGGAAGCGTCTGTGAACTGCCATCTGTAGGCCACTCCAGCATTTTCTTGGCCGTCTGCTTGGGTCATGAGCTGAACTATCGCCCCAGTTTCAGGTTGCGTGCACTCTGAAGCCGGTTTTCTTCAAGGACCCATCTGTATTTGGCTGTTTCCCTGTCCCTGTTGCTGAGAAGCTCCCCCATGGCATGATGTTTCCACCACCATGCTTCACTGTAGGGATGGTATTAGCCAGGTGATGAGCAGTGCCTGGTGTTTGCCAGAGATGGTGTTTGGAGTTCTGCTCAGAGGGTTAAATTTTAGTTACTTTGTCAATTTTTGTCTCATCAGACCATTGATTCTTTTTCCCTCATGCTCTCAGAGTCCTTTAAATGCTGTAAACTCCAAATGGGCTGTTTCATATACCTTTTACTCAAAGTGGCTTCTGTCTAGACACTCTACTACTACTACTACTACTACTACTACTACTACTACTACTACTACTACTACTATCATAAAGGCCTGATTGATCGAGTCCTGCTGAGATGGTCATCCTTCCAGCTGTTTCTCCAAACTCTGCAAAGGACCCCTGAACCTCTGTTAGAGTGACCGGGTTCTTTGTCACCTACTTGACCAAGGCCCGTCTTGCCCGGTTACTCAGTCTGGTCAGAGAGCCAGCTGTAGGGAGAGTTCTGGTGGTTCCAAACTGCATCGATTACACAAGTATTGAAGACACTGTGCTCCTGGGAACACTCAAAGCTTTATAAATGAATTTATACCCTTGCCCTGATCCATGCCCACCACAATTTTATTGCGGAGGTCTATAGAGAGTTCCTTGGAATTCATGGCTTGTTTTTTTGTCCTGACATGCAGTGTGAATTGTGGTTATTTATACACACAGGTTTGTGACTTTCAAACGATGTCTAATCAATTCAGTTTGTCACAGGTGGACTCCAGTTAAGTTTTAGACCCATCTCAGGGATAATTAAAGGAAACAGGATGCACCTGACAGCAATCTGGAGTGACACAGCAAAGAGTCTGAATAATTTTTCAAAGGAGAGATTTCAATTTTTGATATTAATAAATTTGCAAAAAATGTCTAAAAACATGTTTTATCGTTGTCGTTTTGGGTTAGTGAGTTCAGATTGATGAGCAAAAATTTTGTTGTTTTAAAATGAAATCTACAACAGAGTGTGCAAAAAGAGAAGGGGTCTGATTTACTTTCTGAAGCAACTGTACTTCCCTTGTTTTTTCCAACAAGTTGTGATCACTGTACTTTGTGCATAATATGTATTTTTTATGCTCTAGACAAACACGGCCTCACAGTCAAAACACATTTGAACCTGGCATACAGAATATTTATATAAGTGCCTCAGATGGACATTGGCGTGCAACAGAGTGAAAAGAAACAGGGCAACTCTCAAATCACAGCTGCTAAAGGGAACATTAAGGTCACGGCCATGTAGAGGGAGACGCAGGGTGAAACGGCCTATTTGTGTTTGCAGTACATTTGCCGGATTGGGACTGTTCATAGAATCACTGACCGAGGAGATGTCAGAGTCCAGTACAGCAACAACATCCGCTGGACTTTCCATCCTGGGGCACTCACCAAGGTACTGAGTTACAGAGCAGTTTCTAATAGAGGATCTTACAATATGTTCTGAAAAGATTTTAGAACTTCAGTTTAACAAGAGTATAGCTGGTTTATCAGTATGTCTTCAATTGATTAATTTTTCTGTCTGGCTTTCCCCTAGGTGAACACTTTCGGAGTCGGTGAACTAGTAAGAGTTCTGGAGGACATGGAGAGTGTTAAGAGACTACAGGCAGGCCATGGAGAGTGGACAGACAGCATGGCTCCTGTATGTTCATTTAGCCTGATAATAAATGGTAGCCTAATAATATCAGCCCTCAGGGTTTTTTACCTTTAGTTATAAATGCTCAATTAATGCCATGTTCTGACAGAGGTGTGGACTCGAGTCATGACTTGGACTTGAGTAAGACTCAAGTTATGAATCTGATGATTTGACTCAACTTTGACTGTAACACCAATAATGTCTGACTTAACTTGGACTTTAGCATCAATCCTTCATTTTCTCAAAAATTGATATGCTTTAAATTGGTTTGATAGTAGCCAGTCATTGGACAGCAGGGTAAATTTGCTAGTGACAGTGATTACTAGCAAATGTACAAAAGACAGTACTCTGGATTATCACATTCAGATGGAAAGACCATGCAGGGTCAACGAAAAAAGATGAGCAACATGCAAAACATTTGGCTCTGAAATTGCAAATAACTGCAGTAGTTTCGCAGGAATAATGAGCCAAAGTACACCTAATTATTTTGGTTTTAATATAATAAAATGTATTTTTAAGAAATATCAAACAAAAAAAATATTATTTCCAAAAAATTACTATACTAAGTCTTTACTCTGGATTTCATAACTTAGACCAACTCTTGATGACTTTGTCTTGCCCCTGTATTCTGGTGTCTTCAGGTTGCTTGTTGTCTATGCGCATGATATTAACTGTGTCACTTGCTAAAGTAAGGCCTTTAGACATCCGCCTGACTTAAGAGTGACCTGCTTCTCAAAAATTGGCCGTACATCAGGAAGTAATCACGTTTAGAGCCGTTTCCTCGAAGGCGGCTTACTTAAAATTAAAGATCCTGTAAAAACCATGAATAGTTGCTGGCTGATTAGTTTTTCCTCTCTTTAACCTTTTTCACCCACCCATGCCACATCCGACTTACTTACTGTTTTTTTGTCCTAGGTGCTTGGCCAGGTCGGGAAGGTATTGAAAGTATATGCGGATGGTGACCTACGGGTGGCGTTTGGAGGTCAGACATGGACATTCAATCCAGCATGCCTCTCGGCCCAGCCGGTGGAGGTGGACGCCAATCTCATGACGGCCGAGAACCCCAACGAATCTGGAAGTAAGGCCTCTGCCGGGACGAGGGGGCTCATCTCTAACACTCCAGCTCCAGCTTTACCCTCTGCGGGCAATAATTCATCTTCCCCTGTCCTCATTTCAGCTCTGTCTCTGCCATGCATGCTTTCACATAGAGGCTACAACTGTGGCAAGAAGGGCCACAGTCATGGCCATTCCCTGTCTGTCTTTTCAGCAATGTGTGGACAAGCTGTCCATTTCTTGAAATGTTCTTCTCTGTAGCATGTCATGATCCTGCATGTTGACGGTGGGAGGCATTGGCAGCACAGCAGACATTTGTAATCATGTCAGAAGTTCTCAGCAGTCTCTTAATCATGACTAAATCTATTCTTTGCATGTGTTCACCTCAGCAGATTGGAGACTGACAACAGAGTTATGTGTGTGTATGTGTGTGTGGTCAGTTTGTGCTGAATGGAGGGACATTTTGACTCATTCCTGTGGTTTTTGCATTGAGCTCAGCCTTGACAAACATTAACCATTGTGACTTTGTGGTGCTATTTTGACCTTCTGCAACTCTTTGCAACAACTTTGCTAATAGTGTTATTCACATTAGTCTGATTAAACTAAATGAATCCCTGTCTCTCCCCTTTTCACAACCTCTTTCTTCTCCCTTTCCACCCTCTCTTATCCATCTGACAATGTCTGTGTCCAGGTACTGTCATCTCAGTGTTAGAGAAGCTGCTGTCTCAGTCCACAGAGCAGGACAATCCCAGCCGGTTGGTCATTGAGGCAGCACATGGCAGTGCCAGCAAAGTGCGGGAATTGGTGCAGAAATATCCTGACAAGGTTAGTGCAGCACTCCTTGTCTTTGCTGCAGTCTGCTGCTCATTCCAAGAGCTCCTTTCACCAGGACACCAAGACTGGGGGTGGGGAATTTAAGGGCCAGAGTAACTTAGTGAGCCAGATAAGGCAAGGGACACTGGATACACTGACATTTGTAAGTCTGTCAGATGAAGTTAAAGACTGAAATAATCGACTATTAAAATTTTCACACTGCACACCACTCTCATATTTCTGAAAAATGTTATCTCGTTGCTATTGTCCTATAACACGGCACCAACACGAGGGGTGGAGCAGTTTTCTTTTCACTCTTAGTAGTGGGTATAGTGCTGTATATGTTGAAACTCTAATTCTGGGGAAATTCAGGGTCTCCCATATTATAGGATTAAGACACAAAAATGAGTCAACAACTTCTCTCATATACTTGGTTGTTATTTTATGATATTTACACATATAAATATGGAAATAAGATGAATAGTCTCATACTAGATATTACAAGGATAACTGTTTCTATTAATAATTTATGAAACCTATTTTCATCAGCTTGTTTAGTCAAGATACTCTGACACTGATTATTAATGATCACAGGGGGGAGAAAAAGGGAGTGACAACAACTGCATCAACTTAAGATATTAGGAAGAGAACTGAGATAACTATGATGGTTTAGGGACACTACTACTTAAAGAGTTGAGAATAATATAATCTCTGGAAAACATATGTATATGTACCAGATTAAAAAAAGAGCATGTTTTTTCCTAAATGGTCATCATTTATGCCATGTAATGACATTAAACATGGCATGTCTTGCACTGTGGAAATAGAAGTTATACTGAGATTAATACAGTAGTTACAGCTGTAACATCAGAGATATTATTCAATATCACAACACATGAAATCATGCCATTCACACCGCAGATAGGTTTCTAAGACTTAAAGCAGATTTTGGTAAATCTTGAAGGGAAACGATCTTTGAGTCTCTATTACTTTTGAAGCTGACTCTTCATAGAAAAGATAATGTGTGTGCCTTATCAGATGTTTCCCTTCGTGTACACATAACATCCTATGGCGTACTCTCCGTGAATGAGGGGAGTTTGAGTATGTGTAATACATCATTGTTTTTATCATACTCATTTGAATTTAAACAGGTGGTATAGATATCTTCTGTCATGGTCATGTCAAGGTCACTTTTTGGGTGTAACTACACTATAAATTAAAAAAAAAAATCCCTGGAGAAACTGTTTATAGATAGATTAACCAATCTGTTTTTGCCTGATATAGTGAATGACATACCTGACAAATCAAGGTTTTTTATCACATTGATCCAAAAAATCCTGTCAGTCCAGTATGCTGATAAAACAGTCCGGCTAAATGATTTACAACTCTGCTCACAAAGGCCTAAAATAACCAGAGATATTAAAAGGGGCAGATGCCTCAGATAGAAATAGCAAAATCTCTATTTATTGATAAATCTTTATAGTCTTAAACTATATATCCTTATATCAACCATAGTTAACAAGTAGACTTCTGTTTTTACTCACAAAAAAACTAATTTAATTTTAAATGAAAATGCAAAACCAATTATATACATATAACATTATATAATTTGTAGTATTATTTGTAGTATAATCTGAGTTGTATTTGTGTTTTAAAATGAGTGAGAAAAGTAATAAATCGTTGCCATTTAAAACAAAGTAAATTTTCCTTTTACTCGTGTTCTTGACTGCCTTTCTTCTTCAGCATGCTAATGATTACACAATTTACTCGGATTATGTATCAGGTGTATGACGTTGGTTGCTGTTCATGCTCAGATTATTTGCAGCCAGTCTATGTTCAGCTGTGTTAGTGTCCAGACCTCCATCGTTTGTAATGAATCTTCAACCATGTTTTTGTTCCTGGCAGGTGGATATAAAGAACCAGGGCAAGACTGCACTGCAGGTCGCTTCTCACCAAGGCCACATGGAGGTGGTGAAGGCCCTGCTGCAGGCCAACAGCTCCATTGAGGTCAAGGATGAAGATGGAGACACAGCATTACACTACACTGCCTTTGGGTGAGGACACATACGTGTTCAGTTTTCTTGCATACATGCACACATTTCAGAATACAAAGGTGCAAAGGCAACACAGACAGACACACACACACACACACACACACACACACGGTGCATGAGTTAACAACAAGATGCAGCTCTGCCCTTTGTGGCTTTAGAAAAACCTTGTCTGGCAGATGTACAGCAGAGCTCTTGCCTGTCTCTTTCCATGTAATGTGATAATCCATTCGTAGAAGTGACAGCATTAGTGTTGCCTAATCAGCCAGCCATATCTCCTGCTCTCACCACTTTAACACATGCTCATAAAGTCAGAATTTGACAAGATCTCTTTGGGAATTTATACTTGTTGAAAGTAGCTTTGTGTTGCTGATGGCTCGCATCAGTGCTAAACCATGCAAAAGAAATGGCAGGGTTTAATAGGATATTTGTGCAAGTTAGCACACAACCCTGGAGCTCTGTGTAACTCCTAGTAAATTTTTCAGATTAAGCATGTGAGATTTTATGTACTGGTTTGAATTAACTTAATTCAAAACAGTGTTTAGTCAGGTTGAATCACCCAACATATTTTCTTAGTGTCCTTTTCTGTTCTGTATCTTGTGGCGATTAAGTAATCAGGCAGAGATCGCACGGCTGCTGTTGAGCAAGGGGGCAAATGTCAACCTCCTGAACAACTCCATGTGCACAGCACTCCACATCGCTGTCAACAAGGGCTTCACTGATGTGGTGCGAGTACTGACTGAACATTCGGCTGACGTCAATCTCCAGGTGAGAGGACTTAGTGTACTTAATACTGCACACTGGCCAATTACTTTAATTCTCAATCATTTTCCCAATGTCCATTTTCACTCCCACATCTTATTTATATACATCAACTGGTCTTGAATGATTCTGCACTGTGGCATAAAAAACAATTGAAACCCAGCTCTGTGCTAGTGTAGTTTTCATATCGTATCGTACAGCACACTAGTTGCTTTGTGAACAGGAACAATTAGCCAGTCGCTAACATTTGTGTCATGTCTGACAAGAGAGGTTCTTTTGAAACAATACCCAACAGGAATGACGCAATTAATTCATGGTCTCACCTATACCTACGTTTTAAAGTCAGGGAGAAATATATTTTACAAAATCCATGTATCTGAGTAGTGTTAGTTGATTTTGTGTACAGTAATACACATACTGTACCAATACTTTCCTGTTTTATTCCTATTTTGTCCAAATATGTGTTTTTTAATACTATTTCTAAGTAAATGGCCTCTGCAAAACCCTTATCATACCCCCGTCTGGCCAATCAGGACTGATGAGAGAGTGAGCTCATGTCTAAGCATGTAGCCAGTGACTGAGCGTTAACCACTGAGTGAACATCTGGGTAGCAATAAGCAAGCTTCTCTGGTGGTGTCGGTCATTTGTTCTAAACATGTCATAAACAACTCATACATTGCCCTTTCAAACAGTTGTAAACACACACAAATTCAAACATTTATGGTATTTGACTGAGGCCCTGCTTCACTTCAGCCCTCAGCCTCATTAAAGCAGTTTAGTTTCTCTTTTGGGGAATTTTTCAGACTGTCTAACATGCCTGCAACCAGGCCCGGAATTCACTAACTAACTCATTTTTTCTGCTTGAGTAGTGAGGCTACTCAGCCAAAAACATGCCAGTCCAGAGTTTGTTTGTGCAGCAAATGTGGATGTGGTCTGTTTTGTGCGTGCGTGCGTGCGTGCGTGCGTGTGTTTTTGGTTTTTTTTTTGTTTTTTTTTTTGACTAAAGAGGCAAAATGTGCAAGTTCTGATTAAAAATAAATAAATAAAACAATTAGGATTAAAACAAATTCTAGTGAGTAAAATCATGTTAAATTTATAGATTAACACATTTGTGTTATAGAGGATATTAAACTGTAGATATTCAATGCTTTTTTGAGAACAAAGTTCCATTCTTCTCCCCCCCTGACTAATTCACTGTGATTCACATGACAACATTATAACAAATTTCTTTCTAACTGTTTTGGATTTTGCTGTGCCATGTTACAACATGTCTCAATTTTACTGCGTGGACTAGCCTCACTCACTGTGCTCCATGTCCATTTCTCTCTCCCCCAATCAGGATTCATATGGGGACACACCTCTCCACGACGCCATTGCTAAAGATTTCCGCAATATCATTGAGATTCTGGTTGTGGTACCCAACATTGACTTCACTCAGCAGAACCACAGGGGCTTCAACCTGCTGCACCATGCTGCCCTCAAAGGAAACAAATTGTGAGTAGAAATAAAAAATATATATAAAGTGTGTGTGTGTGTGTATATGTGTGTGTGTGTGTGTGTGTGTGTGTGTGTGTGTATATATATATATATATATATATATATATATATATAATTGCACTTCAATACCGTTGGAGTTTTCACGGAGCTAACATCTACTGGGGTTATTGTACTGGAGTTTAATGCAAAACATTGTCAATAATAGCAAATGTGTTTAAAAAGGGTCATAGAAGAACAAATCAGCATTGGTTTGGAGGGCTGTTAATGATTACCAATTTTTGGACACTCACTATGGACAAACACAGGTGATAGCATAGTTTCCTCAAATCTAGCTTGTCATCAGGCATGTGTTCACTAAATAAATCCAACTACTTGTCAATGGTTCGCAACTCTAAGATACAAAGTCAAAAAATTTCCAGCCCCCGTAAAGAGTATCTTGTCTATTCCTTTTAGTGAGCTTGGTTGTTCTCATGTGCATGATGTGAGCATTGGAAATGATGGCTATGGGCGTGTGTGTGGGAATCTCTCCTGTGTGTTCAAATGAGGACTCAAAAGGTCAACTCTCAACACTATCCGTTACAAATAGAGAGCTCATCTCCCACACAGCTTCTGTAGCGGTCAGTCAATATCAAGCAAAAAATGTAGCAACTTTTACTTTACTTTTGCACCCTGTTTCCTTACACATTAACTTTTCCTCCTCATTTCCCTAAAACAACATTTAGTCTAGTTAATTTTCAGTAATGCAGATTTGGGAATCATGAGTGGAGAAAAATTACAAAAATTCAAATAAGCTCTGAACAGTGTGACAGATATTTTTTCCCAGGAAAGACTTACAGTACTAAACACAGCGATCATAAAAGCTTTCATGACTTGGCTATAGGTTGTGTCACTGCTGTGTCATGGCGCTTATCAAGAGTCAGAGGGAAAGCACATTTATTTTTATGAAAACATCAAAGATTTTGGACCGAAATGCTCCCAAAATGGCTCCACGTAATGTCACTGCAACTGAGTCCTCCGAGTAACACTAAAGGGGAGGCAGGGGAAGATCAGCTCAGCCCGTTTGAATCTACATCAAGGTGCTTGAGGCCAAACATCAACACTGCCTCACTGACACCTGTCACAAAGGCTCCATTGTATTCTGACTGTCTTGGTTTTAGGCTGGTTAACACTGAAACTGCTTAATTACAAGCTGATCCTAGACAAGGCACTGACCGGACCTGGCACAAACGCAATAGATAACTGAATGTTCTCACAGTTATAAAGTTTGACTCCCCAAACACAACTGTTATGTCTGGCTCCTTTCTGGTGTGGCAGTGTTCTCCTCTGTGCATTTTGCATCACATCATCTCCCACACACCCCGATTAGCCTGGAAATGTAGAGAACACACCAAAAATGGAAGGTCAGTGGTCCCTTTCTTTATGAATTTATCATAGTTCATAGAGTTCTCAGTAGTAGTCTGAATCTGTTTTAAAATAATGTTATTGATTATTTAAAATCTAAATGTCATGTGTTAGTGCTATACAAATTATATAATTTATCCTTTTTTATCCCGTGACTCATTTACCCACTGCTGTAAACCAGCTGCTACAGTGTTGGAATCTGTCTTAGATATAATATTCAGAGACTGGAATTCAACTGCAGCTGACCAGCGCTGATTTGACTTAGAATATTAATTTCCTCACTGTTGTCAGCAGTACAATTGATTCACTACCGTACAATGCCTCAAAAACCACCTTAACAGGTGTTGTTGTTCACATTACTTATACAGTATATTAATTCAAGTTTTTTAATTGAAATTCTGAACAGAGTTGTTTTCACTGCAGGCAAGGCCTGGAAACAAATCAAATTAAGGTAGATGACTGTGCTTACATCAAGAAAATATTTTTTTCCCACCTGTTTGGAAAAAAAAAAAAAAAAGGTCTCCTTAAAGGTCTGAGGGATTCCTAAGACTTGATATTTTTTACAGTGTGCCGAGTCTGCCTGACCATAGTGAGGTTCCTGCTTCTCAGTTCCAGAGCTTTTACAGCCTCATATGAACTTTCCATCCCAAATTATAACAAGACCATGTAATGGAAAATCGTCTCTGGCTCTTTTGAAAGAGGTGCCATGAAGGAAAGGAAGCAAGAATGAAAAACACCAGGTTCACCATAAATTTCTTCCCTGAAGCGATGCCACTTCACTCGAGGTTTCAATTAGAGATGTTTAAAGTCTTTTTGTGTATTTTGATGGATAATATCCTGGAAATTTATCTCACAGAATGGGATTGCTGTTATTGTCATCAGTTTTCAGGCTGTGAGTAGATTACCATAGCTCGGTCATCTGGTTATTTGCTTGCAGACACCATCTACTTATGCCATGTGTTAAGTACTAAACTAGTCAAAAATGAGCAGAAATCAGTCCATTTTTCTCATCCAAGGAAAGCGCTAACATCTGACCTCCTGACTTCATCTTCCAGTGACCCACATGTCCTCATCACCCCACCCACTCACCCTCTCAGGACAGCCCTGTACAGGACTGTAATATGAGAACAATTGTTGAATGAGCAGGGGAAAAAAAGACAGTCAGCAAGCAATAACTGCAAGTGAGAGAGGAAAAACAATGGGAGTGGAGGCCGCAAAAGACATTCATTTAATAAATGTCCAATCTGTTCTGGCAAGAGTCGTATGTGCAGTGCTAGGAGTTTAGGATGCATTCCCCAGCATTCGTTTAGCCGGACATCGCCCGCTGCGCCAAAATCTGAGACACAGGATTTACAATGTTCAGCATCAGCCCGGTTCACCAGTTCATTCATATATCATCAAGCAGGCTTACACTACATTACTATAGTCCAGGTGCAGTGGGTTTTCTGTATGTTTTCCTAGTTTTTTTTGGGCTTAAATATTAATTTTACTCTACAGGTTGAATATACCCAGGCATTAGATTGAGGGCGACTTTTAGCTTTATGGAGTGAATTAAAGATTACTAGTATTTTTCTTTGTACCAAAGTATGATTTTTACCTCCGTCTGGGATTTTTCCTCTGGTTGGTAAGTTGGTGGTTGCTTAATTATCTTCAGCTTCAAAAGTAAAGACCATCCACAAGTATATTTCTTGTTTGATGCTACTGTGTTTGGAGTTCCTGTGAGCAGCTTTGACCTTTGTTTTTTGTTGTTGTATGTTTTTTTTGTGACAGAAAGATTAGAATGTTTTGTTTATTAGATTATTTATTTATTGTGAGGAAGTGGAAAAAGAGGGCAAGAGGCCAAGTTCACAAACAGTCCTGGGAAAGAAATGAAACAAGGCAAGCAGCCAGATTTTTTCTGGAGTTTTCAGCTTGACCGAAGTAGCAAATGGATGTACAGGGATGGTTAGTCTGTTTACTGTATGTACTTGAGAAGAAAGTATACAGAGGGATTTCTCCCTCTTTCCTGTAATCTCACCTACCCGCAGCTTCTTTGTTTTCTCCTCATTTTCACCAGATTCCTTTTGTTCTCAAAGAGTTTCCTCTATTCTTCCAACCCTCCTCTTCCTGTTTACTCTTGTCTTTCAAGTTAAACTGTCTGACACACACCAGATAAATTTCACAGCATACCCACTCTCATAGCTAATTATACATGAGATCAAAATCCTTTATTTGGATTTCTTTTGTCATTTCCAATTATAGAATTTGTACTTGTCATGGTACATTTCCTCCGCTTTTATCAAGTTTTAATCAAGAAGCAAGTTACAAACAGGCACAGTGTAAACTTCCAAATATAATCAAGTGATGACTGTCTGAAGGCATGTTTGTACAAAACCGCCTCAAAATGTCAGCCCGTGTCTGAATATTCATGAACACAGAAGTAAGGATTATAGAAAATAACCCAGAGAAGTGAGGCATTGTGGGTACAAATGAGAGACAATTGATATGGCTGTTATCTAATTTGAGAGGCTACTTCAGAACTGCGAGGGCGAGCTCTTTAAGCTAACGAAGGCGCTCTGGAGACGACTCAAAAAAACCCCCGCTCACACACACACACACACACACACACACGCACACGCACACAACGAACCCAGAGACACGGAGCTGCATTGCAGGTACCAGTGACCTCCAACACAATGTCTCCCCAACAGCCTTCTCCCTTAATAATACACCCAGAGGAGATCCCGAACATACGTGACTACACATGTAACAAAGCAGCCTGTGCTCTCAGTGGTCCGGCCCTCAGTAATCCATTTAAAATCTATCAGCCATCTGCTGCTAAAGAGCCTGTAAACGTTGTAATATATAAGTTATCATAATTAAAGCTGCATTAAAACTGTCCCTGTTACACAAATGCAAAAATAATTGCGTTTCTCGTGTTCCCTCTACAGTACCGAGAGCATTTATACAGTGTAATAAAGTAATATAACAATATCTAGATGCATCATTCAGGAGTTTTGTAACTTAAAATAGAAGGTAGATAGTACATATTCACACCAATGATGTATCTTCCCAAATGCATATTGCAACCATATCTAATAGTTTGGTCAACCATGTGCAGGGAAGTAGTAAGAACACAAATCAATTTAATTCCCAATTGCAGCTGTATGAAAAGCAAATCAATACAAAAAGTAAGAAAAACAAAAATCTTTGAAGAAAAAATGCAAAAAATATTTTTAGTTGCTATAAGAAAGATGTCCAAATTTCCTATGTAGAGATTTATTTCTTGTTTTATATAAATAACAATAAATAATAAGGTAACTATAATTATAAGGATAATTCTCTTACATGGTAAAATATCTTTTTAAATGAAATTATTTTGTCAGTCCCTGTAAAGTCTGAATACTTTATGTATTCTGAACATTCTTTGCTCCCTATTGTATGTATATCTGATTTACAAACTTTGTTTTGTTATATTGGCTTTGAACTATCTTGGGCTGTATTTTTGGATGGATATCCCATTTATTTGTAACTCATGGGTTGTGAATTTAATCAGTGTTTTGCTGGATGCCTGTACGCTGTTTACTGAGCAATGTACTTAAATCCTCTAGTTTTTTTTCTTTATTAATAAGGAGCTGTCTGTTTTTCTAGTGATGAAAGTCAAAAAGAATGTTAAGCTGGAAACAAAGAGCATCCCTCGTGTGCTTCCCATCTGGCTGCTTCATTTTGATGCAGTTTACTGTTGAAAAACTGTCGCCAGCATCATCTATCAACATGAGCACCACAAGTGTTTACAAAACAGTAAAATCCAGCAGAGCTATCGTTAAAATTAACCTAACATCCATAGAAAGTTTGGGTCACATCACACTGAAGCCTCCGTAGTGGCAAGCAAGCTTGCTGGATGCCCACTAAGGCTGTCAGCTTACAATTTCACACTTCATAAAGCAGACTCAGCTACAGAGCAGAGGACAACTCAACAGTGTAGCCCAGCCTCGCACTGCAGCATCAGCCTGTTGCATGAATAAGAAAAAAAAAAAGTTCTAATAGTCTCACTTCACTGAATTTGGCCTCACAATGCACTGTCACTGTACTTTTTCTCCTATGTTAGGAGATGGGAAGAAATACAACAGATGGGTAAAATGTAGGGTAGGGGAGTACGACAGAAAGGCCCAGTCCTTTTCATCTTGGTTAGTTGTACATCAGGAGGAAAGTAGGCAATGTTTAGTGAGAACTGGTTATCTGTTGTGCTCATGTCATGTTCACTGTGACACGGGATAGGCTTTACATTCAGAGAGGTTTATCTTTCATTCATGCTATACTGTCCGCAGTAGTGGTGTTGCAGATGCACTGTCACCGTGTCTGATCAGGATCATCTACGTAATACTAGGCTTAAATTAAGATATTGGTACGAAACTAGCCTCCTATATATTTAATGTTGACCAGTCAATCAGTAGCATGAAAACTATCATATTTAATCACAGAATATTGTTTATCACTGGATGGCAACATTCAGCAGCCTGCAATTTGTTCAAGTGTTTGAGATGGTAAAAAGCACCGGGGCAGCTGTTACAGATATAACTCTTCTCAATTTAAGCCATGGGCCATGAGGACTGTTTTGCACACAGGCTGATTGAGACTTGTGTTGTTTGTCCCGGCGGCAGGGCCACAGAGAAGATCCTGGCCCGAGCGCGGCAGCTGGTTGATGTTAAGAAGGAGGACGGCTTCTCTGCGCTGCATCTGGCCGCTCTCAACAACCACAGAGACGTTGCCGAGATCCTCATCAAGGAGGTGAGCTGAGGAAACTGGTTTCATATGAAAACTGGTCTTTTCTTTGCTGCTGCTTTTTATTTTTAAATTAATACAGAACAAGATTTGCAGTACAGTATATAACCACCATTTTTTTTATACATTTAGTGTAGCATTTAAAACAACTTTTTATTTTCTGGTACACGTTTCTGGTATGGAATTGAAATTTTTTCCCTCCCTCCTCTTCCACAGGGACGCTGTGACATCAACATCCGCAACAATCGCAACCAGACGCCGCTGCAGCTGGCGGTGACTCAGGGCCACACCGAACTGGTGCAGCTGCTGGTGGCCGAGGGCGCTGACGTCAACATGGAGGACGAGGATGGTGACACGGCCATGCATGTGGCCCTCCTCCGCCCGCAGCTGGCCAACGTTATGCTCAGCCCCACCGTGGGAACCAGCAGCAGTGAGGAGAGCAGCGAGGGGTGTTCTTCCACATCACTTTACTGCAGGGTGAGAACTGACAGAGACAGTACTAAAAGAAAATACTGGCGTAACGTAGGGAAAGAGGAAATGCCGAAGGGTTGAGAAGCGAAGAGTCCCCATTTATTGTGGCAATATAGATTTGGAAGAGATTTGGCAAAGGAGTACTAGTTAAGATGTCGGGGAAGACAATTTATACGCACCATGTCATTTTTCCCCAGAGGATGTCTTGAGCTTGGGTAAGACCACACTCCATTAATCCAGGGAATCTAAAAGAAGTCTTGTGGTATTATTCAGCCTCAGAGGCACAGAAGTTACTAACTGAATCCTCAGGCCTCGATCTAGTCTTTTGACATTTTGAATTGTCTTTTTTTTCTTTTCTCTATAAAGTCATGCTGTGGAGGGAAGATTCCACGCATCATTACTGTAGTCAACAACAACTCCCTACGGCTATTTTGATATACATCATTGCAAGCAAGGATAATGCTACTGCAACCAAGGTCTGCATGTGACTATTCACTGCAGTTTAGTAACCTGAAACTGGCATTATTGATTTTTTTTTTTCTTTTTTTTTTTTTTTTTGGCGCTTAGGGACAGTGCAACAAGCTGTAAAAACATCACTGACAGATCATCACCTTATAAAGTCGTTATGGTGAACATGTAAGCAAACAGTCCACACAGAGCAGCAATATAGCAACATTCATCTGGAGTGGTGTTTAAGTCCAGCTGGCGAATCTAAGTCCAATATTCACTCTCCTTTTAGCTCTGTTTTGCTTCCCATCTACTCCTGATAGTGAGGTTACCGTACACCTGGTTGATCAAAGTTTTTTTGCTGGAAGCAGCTGCCTGCTGCTGAGAGCAGTGAGACTGAAGCAAACGAGTAAAGTTGTGTAACAATTCTCTGTGGATTCATCACAATGAGCAAGGCCTCTCTTTATTTTCTCATTGTTATACAAAGTCATCTGAACCATTGTTAATAATTAAAAAAAATTATTAGAGCAGTTTTAAACACCCACTGAAGGATTTGTTCACAAGATGTAACTGTATCCACCTGATAATGGGGATCAGGATTTTAATGTCACCGCTTGTCTTTTAATCTCAGAGAGAAAAGAACTCGTTTAATATTCCTCATTAAAAGACCTTGACTTTGTGCTTTGTGTAACTTGTTCTTTTTTCATGAGCACTTTAAATACTGTTACATCAGTTGGTCTTGATATCATTGCACCAATGAAGAACGTCCTCTCTAGTCTACATGACCGCAAACACTGCAGCTCTACTCAACATCCGGGGAACCTGCCAAGTCAACACACACACACACACACACACACACACACACACACACACACACACACACACACACACACACACACACACACACACACACACACACACACACACACGCACGCACATGCACACATACAGCCTTGAAGGTACTCAGGACGGAGTACTCAGGGCTGTTTTGACCACTTTCAGCAGATGGGGCAAGCTCTTCAGTGCTGATTAGATTTGGGGTTATGTATCAGCCTTAGCTGGATAGCGCTGGTTTTACTTGAATTACGTATTTGTTGATCACAATCAGTTGTGTCCTTGAGATTTAGTTTTTTTTCCTTATCATTTTCACGAGTTCTTATCCCTACTGAGAGAATGTTTGTTGGATATGGTCTGCTTCATAATCATATTTGTTTTAACTCCAACTACTTCTCCCTTCTTCTTTCTCTCTCATTCTCTCTTCCCATCATCATCATATATATATATCCACAGCTGAGCACTTCAGGTCTCCTGGGGAATACAGAGCTGAGTATCGGGGCAGCAATGGCTTGTTTTCTAGCACAGGAAGGGGCTGACATCAACTATGCCAACCACAAGGGCAAGAGTCCTCTAGACCTTGTGACAGAAAGCACAATGCTGCAGCTCATCAAAAGCTTCTCTGAAAAGCACAGGTAGTTGTCTACAAAAAAAGGGCTGATATTCATAATACATATTTTGTCAAATAATTTCCTTTGATAAACCAAAGAGTAGATTTTAATTATTGTTCAGCTTGTTCGAAACTGTCAGTTCTTTTTACATGCAAATGAACAAGGAATTTAAAAATAGACAGAAATCAGCTACAGAATAAGTATTGGTGTGTGATTCACTTTAGAGTTCAAAAAAATGCACTTGGTTTTGTGCGTTGTATAGTTGTCACAGCTGTGTGTTGTCTGTCAGGTTGCAGCGTCTGCAGGCCATCACATGTGGACAAGGCCTGAGCAGTGCCAGTCTGCGGCGGGTCCACACTACGCCCAACACCATGACCAACCTGGTTCTTCCCACACCGCCGGGGCCCAGTGAATGCCTCATCTGCTCCGAGCTGGCTCTGCTGGTTCTCTTCTGCCCCTGCCAACACAGCGTGGCCTGTGAAGGTGCGTGGGGAGTGGAGATAGAAGAGGGCTTCGTGATTGGGGGGGGGGCATCATACTTAATTGAGTTGTACTTAAGCAAACACAAGGTGAAAGAAGCACACACCCACATGGTCTTTTAAGGCCTCTCGTGTTTACAGGCGCTTTTTCTTTGTCAAATTATACTCCCTTTTTATCTCTTGTTATGTCTTTGCTGACCTGGTCCTTGTCCAAACAGAGTGCGCCCATCGAATGAAGAAATGCATCAAATGCCAAGTCACAATCACCAAGAAAATTAGACAAGGTAACACTTTGCAAAAAAATTTTCATGTTGTAATTTATCTGTATGTACTGTCTTAATGTTTTACAGTGTCCATCAGACCATATTTAAATTTTTGCATTCATTGTTGTGACTCATTGTTGCTTTAATGTTCATTCACAAGTTTCCTAAATGATTTTTAAAGTTACAGACAGTAGACATATTGCATTTTTTTTCCTATCATGTGGACATCCAGGAGAGGACTTTCCAAACATTCTAAATCTTTGAGTTTTAGCAATGATCACTAGTCCTGACTAGGTGTCACTAAGACACAGCTTTGGATGGTAGATTAAAGCACCTATGTGTCGTGAACAAACCACCAATGAAAATCACAGACATTTTTAATCATGCTATAGTTGCTAGTGTTTACAGCCATCTTTGAACCAGTAGCACAGCGAAACAGCAAGACAGTGTCATCTTGTACAAGATCGCATCACTTTCATGAATTTCCCTTCTACTAACATCAGAAAGCAGTAACCTACAGTTATTGTCTATAAATTCAGTTCTTGGTAGACATTTTCATTTATGTCGATGCCACCCCCCAACACACACAGACCAAACGGAGGTGGATTGCAGTCCCGGCAATGAGAACTCAGAGCAGCACAACCTGCTGGAGCAGCTGCAGTCCCGCTACCGCCAGATGGAGGAGCGAATCACCTGCCCCATCTGCATCGACAACCACATCAAGCTGGTCTTCCAGTGTGGACACGCCTCCTGCATCGACTGCAGCGCTGCCCTCAAGACCTGCCCCATCTGCCGGCAGACCATCCGGGAGAGGATCCAGTTATTCGTCTGAGCTTCTCAGCTCTCGACGACCCGAAAAGGATGTCAGAGCCGGTTGGAGAGAAGTGAGGGTGGGGGTGGGAGGGGACAGCTGTTACTTTTGAAGACCCAGTGACCTGTTTCTGCCTGTCGCACCCTCCTGCTCATCCCCACCACACGTAATCAAATGCTCACTCATCCCATGTTGCTTTACTATAAAACGCTGTGTTACATCGCTGAGAGTCCACTGTTTGTTACATTTTGGTCGATTTCTTCAACTTCAGTTTCAGAGATCAGAACTTATATCCCGCCGAGCTCAGCGGGAAGCAGACAAGGTGAATTTGCGAGGCAGTGCTGTCACTTTGAATTCTCTGATTGGTAAGCTGGAAGAAAAAGGTCCCCTACTACTTCTTTATCACCTCCTGTAATCTGTCCTATCTTCGCTGCTTTAAGTGGATGTCTGATACCCATCATCCTCTCTGGCTGTCTGACCTCTTCTGTTTACAAGGCTGCACAGATTCAGTCCCCATGTTCTCGCCCCTTGGCCTGTCCTGTGAATTATGTTTGCTCTCATTTGTATCAATCTCTTAATAATCAGTGTTAATCTCTGCAGAGGGAGTTGGTATAACTAAAGGCTCTCTTTATAGTCCCCAACCACTCGCCTGTATGCAAGGGGAAATACACACTATATATGCATGAGTATATGCATATTGTGAAGCTGAAAATGACTGTGTCGTCATGGGTGATTTGTCGTTGTTGTTGTTTTATTTCTCTCTGGTTACATTTGTGGTTTTTAATGTACTGATAAGTACAGATTTTTATTTATGTTTGAGAGGTGGTATTACTTAGTAATGTACTTTTCTCAGTTGGTGTTTGCTTGGCAAAAATGTTATCGTTTCTACTGAAATTCACCCCAAGCCTATGTCCTCTACTCAGGGTATCAAATTATTGAAAGCACTTGTGATATCCATAAATGGTTAAAGAACCCCCCACCCCCAAAAACACACACACACACACACACACACACACACACACACACGCACACACCATCACAGAGTTACAGTGTATCAGATCATCTTAGTGGAGGGTCACTGAAATAATAACCAATAATAATCATTAATAACCAATCATAAAGCTGTGGATAGTGACTCAAAGTTGCATTAAGAAAACACTCAATTCACATTATTAAACCTGAAACTTTTTTTCTCATTAGTGAAATGAATGTTTGCAGAGGAGTTTCTGCAACGAAACTGACATTTTACTCCAAAAAATGTGAAAAAAAGTCCTTAAAACATCCCAGAAGCACCGCTCAGCTATATTTCTGTGTTTGATTTTGGACCGAAAGCATCGTATTGGTCTGCTTGTGTGTGTCTGATGACCACAGTCTGTCTGTCATCTGACTGGTGTAGAGACCCCGGTGAGCAGCGGGTTAACAGTTTAAAGGAGGATACTCGTGTTTTGTTATTTATCCTTCAGATGTCTTGTAAGATATAGAATCAGAAGGGCAAAAACATGACATTGTTCTGTTTCATCTCTAGTTCCTTGTCTACCTTCTTAGTTGAGTTATGTCAGAAGAAACCCCTCTTTCTCCTCTGGAGTTTGGGATTGTACATCATCTTCATCCTTTCCAGTGTTTTGGTGTTTATTCTTGAAGGGCTTATGCATATGAGAAAAAAATCGTATCTATTTTAATCTTTATTTAATTTTAATTTCTACAATAAACTTCCAGAGACAGGAGGTTTTTTTGTCTTCATTAGATCCCAAATTTTGGGAGAGCCAATGTTAAAGATGTACATTTGAATGTCGGGGAAAAATGTATCCTGTCTCACTCTGCCTTTTTTATGTGTGAAGGAAAAAAAGATGTAAGAGAAGGAGCTGGAGAGACTGGGATGTGTGTACCACGAGGTTTACTTTGAGGAAAGAACTTTTACATCAGTGCCAAATCGCATGAGGATGTGCATGGGCATGCACGCCCGAATTTATCTAGACACACTATGCTAAACCCCTCAAAGCTCAAGTGAGGGTTCAGTTATTCCAGCAGTGTTAAGTAAACTAAAAGCAGACTTTAAATGTTAATGTTTTGTTTAGTTCAAATCAGAAGTATTATCTCAGCACTGTCAGATACAGTACTGGCATTAGCAGTCGAGCTAATGACATTAGCCTCCTAACTTAAGCTGTAGTTCTTCGAACCTCCTCATGTTGTCAGTGGCAAGTGATGCTGCACTCACTTCCAAAATATTATCAGTCCCATATTGTTTGGAGCTTTTTACAAGTATATATATTTATATTTTGTGAGACATTATCAATCGCGCAACAAGTTTCTTATAGAAATTTCACCATTTTAAGGATTGTCCATTGGTGTTCCAAGTTGATGGATTTACAGGCAAAGGCAATAATGTTTAAGAAAAGTGGGGAAGATGTTTGAGTTCTTTTTTTCTCCCCCTTAAGGAGGATGCTGCGAGGGCAGGATACAATTTATGTATAAACACACTATTAAGCAGCAAATGTTACTATTGGTGTTTGTACCGTTCAGCTCTTGGAGTTCTGATGTTGGCCTTACTGTCCATTCCTCCTCTGTTGATGTTTTTTCAGTTGTATTCTGTACAAAAATATTTTGCAATAAATATGGAACTGTTTTCTAAGCACGTGGTGTAGCTTTGTTTTAATTCCATTTTTCGGGAATGTTTTGAATTCATTATTAAAACCGTCTCATAAATGTAGGCCTATTGCACACAACTCAAGTCAAATTACAAATTCTTGACCCATATCTTGTTCCCATCCCACTATATTAGTAAACCCCGTGTTACTGTGCTAATCCCCTCGAAAAACCTGTCGTCATATTAAACATTACCATACATTATTATTCTTCGAAACAGTTGTAGACGTTTCTATATAATTTAACGTAAATAAGACACACAGTTTCATTGGACATTAGACTGTCAGCATTCTCTGTTGGAGGCTGAAGTGTCTTTAATATACACTGCTAGTCATGATTTTAATTGTACATTTAAGCATCGTAGGCTAAATAGCCGTTTAGTGGTTATAAGTATCTTAACCAGTTTTCAAGCAATGTCATCGTGAAGTATTTTTTTCAAAAGAGAAATGTTTTTGACTTTAATTTTATTAATTAATTACACCCTCCACTTGAGTTTCTGGCAGTTCAGGTAAACAGCCGGCGAGCAGGTTGTGTTTTCTGTAACCCATTTAGACGGGCTGGTATCTGTGCGGTGCCTCCTGTTAAAAGCTGCCGTGTGCCACTTCTTAGTCCTAATTGTTTTACGGCTCAGATGACTTTGGCATATGACTCAGCGCTTTAGCCGTGACGTCCTTAAGCTTTGAACGCTACGAACAGCCACAAAGCCACAACACTCAACACACGGCACTCCACAAATTTACTGTTTTTCTTTTGGTGTTCATGGCCTGTATGCATTCAATGTAACATGGGTAGGTTGTGCTAATGTACAGTAAAGCATATGGAATTTGGTCAGTACATTGTTTGGTGAACTACCAGTCATTATTTGAACCATTAAAACCAAATTATATTGAATATATTATACATATAGATATATACATATATATATGTATATATTTATAATATACATATATATTATATTCAAAATATCTTACACATATGTGTTTGTATTTTGAAAGAGCAGTTACATCAGAGTGACATGACATCTTTTAATTAACCAACGTACTGACCTAGATATCTGCTAAATCCCTCTTCCAATGGAAAAATATATGCACGTATTCCAAGAGTTACGTGAGGTGATTTAATAGTAGCCAACCAAACCTCATTTTATGTTTTCATTTTCACTTTTGAAATATGACATGAAATTAAACATGAAGTTTTCCCCTCACAATCATATGCTAATCTTGTCAGGGAAATACAGGGTTGTCCCATACATTCAGATTCATTTTATTTTGACTTAAAACATCTAGGTGGGACTTTTTAAAGGCAGACAAAGTGGACGAGACGGATATAAATTCTCCTAAACAACAAATATATTCCAAAATGAGGAACTGCTATTAAAAGATGTTACAGAAACTTTAAAAAACTATTGAAGTTATAAGCTCATGTCAACATTTTCCCCACAAAAGAAACATTTTAGAAAGGAAATTACATTTCCATGTACTGAATTTGTTTGAGTGTGGGATAAAATTGTTCTTTAAAATGACTCCTGTTTGGTTTGCTAGTTTTGACCCATGGCTATGAATATTTTCATGCTTTATACTTTTAACAAAATGAAATTTTAAAAAATATTCTCAGAGTTTGCACCCCAATACTCATATCAATGTATGTTCTTTTCTACTGCTCTACTGTTTTCTACTGTCCCTATTTATTTCTATGTGATGCGATACAG
Organism: Xiphias gladius; assembly: GCF_016859285.1. Classification (NCBI taxonomy): domain Eukaryota; kingdom Metazoa; phylum Chordata; class Actinopteri; order Istiophoriformes; family Xiphiidae; genus Xiphias; species Xiphias gladius. The sequence continues at coordinate 7,646,592 of NC_053417.1, forward strand.
TAAGTGTTGTAGTTTATTTCTACTGTAATAAAGAACAGGTGGATATCATAACGCATCAAAATGCAGTCTTATACAGTAACACCACATATAGTTGAATCAGCTCCCCTCTGACACGGTTTAACCTTCTTAGCTTTACAAAAGTACTGTTTGCAGGTCGGATGGTCCTGTTATTTTACCCCCCCCCCCCCGTGTACGTCAGACTATCAGAGCTTATGTGGACCGGATGGGATGAGAGCACCATCTAGTGATACATGGAAAATAAATGAGATGAATATTGTTTCCTGTTGTGTGATGTCACAGAGGATGAAACCAAAAGCCACTTTCTGTCTGGTTCTTATGATGATGCCGAGTGAATCTTCTATTGAGCGAATGTCGGTCTGTGTTGTTCTTTGCCTTGAAATCGTCTCCACAACACAGGCACGTTTAGATGTGTATTCATGTGGTTTTTTTCTATAGCGGAAGTCATTTTCAGCAGGTAAAAGCAGCAGACGACCATCAAGGCCTCAGTGTCAGGTAGCCTACGGGGGGCGCACTTGCTCACAGAACTGGCTGCCGTCTCCTATGAACCCAGTGGCTCCTTTCCCCCAGTATTTTCCTTGTATCCCAGCACCAGCATCGACCGCTGCCCCGCACAGCACGTTCACATCAACAATGTGTCAAATGCTTTTCTTCCTCAGCTCAAACCTCTTGTGTCCTTCTTGGTATTAGTTCACTTTTCTTCACCCTGTCGGAGCCGACATCACACTCACCTGATTGCAGGAGATGGAGAAAAAATGATTTTTACATTTTAAAGAGTATGCTTAGACTAAGATAAATGAGGCTACATCATTACACTTGTTCAGCGTACAAGCAGAGCACAGGGTGTGTTCAAGCTAAAAAAAACCAAAACCCAACAACAACCAGGTTTCACTCAGATTAAAAGGACTTGTCTCACTGTAGATAATTCATAAAGAATGAGACATTGTAAGAAAATTTAAGATGAAACTTTTCCTTTAATGTTTGGACAGGGCCTGGTTAGCTGTTTTCCCTTGCTTTATTGCTAAGATAAGCTTATGTTCTTATAACTTCACAGAGATCCATTGGTTTCTCAACCAACAAGGAAGAGAAGACTTTTCCATGTTGAATGTTAAAAGATATTACAGATTACAGATTACAGATTGCATTTAAAGCCTTTCTAGATAGGTTATCTTCCTGCTGGTGTTCTGCCACTTGTTCCTGTTTTCTTCCTGAGAAAAATTCCAACATGGATGTAAAGATAATAAGTGGAAAACAGCATCATTCCAGATGCTGAAAATTAAGTGAGGCACTTATTCAATACGCTAAACCAGATGAAATTTTTCTGTGGCCCAGTTTTGCCAAGTCACTTTTGAAAACAGGTCTTGGATACCATCGGCCCCAGTCTGCTCATTATCGTTATCAGCTCTCTTTATCCTGGCTCTGTGCCTGAATATTTTAACCGTTCATTATCCACTTTTTAAAGAAACCAACCCTCCACCCACAACTTCACAGTGATTACAGGCCGGCTGTTTCCCAGCCTTTGTCTACATTACATCCAAACAGGGGCAGATTCTGGCATGCGGTTGGTGTTAAAGCTTGATACCGCCTTTGACACTGTATGTTTGACTGTAACATATTAAATGACAAACTGAAACATGGTTTTTCTCAACATCTCCAAAAGGAAGTTCTCTGTTTTTGTCAGAAGCGATTCCTCTTCTTTTCACCCATTGTACCTGTACAGATTCTAAATTCGGATGTGTTTGTACTCTATGTAACCGTTGGCTCAACACGCTAACAAAACACAAGCTCTCTCACACAAACAATAAAGAGTTCTACCTTTCTTTCAACTATTATGGTCTCAGTAGACTTTCTGTTCTAACTGCCATTCTTTAGAATATCAAGAGGTGGATGGCCCAAAACCTTTTGCAGGTGAAACTGAATAAAATCAGAGATGTGTTTGCATTGCTTACAGCAAGTTGATGTCACAAATAATCTAAATTTACATAATTTGTCTCTTACAGTAACAGGGGTCATGTGCGGCATCGCAGAATAAGAGAGGGAAATGGAAAGACCTGTTAACTGTTTTTGTTGTTGATGAATTCAGCTTTATTTTCTGCCGCAGCAATTTGTGATGATTTGTTGGCACATGAGTAAATTCAAAAAACAAATTAAAGACGCTGATTGCACATGGTTTGGTGCTCACAGGGTTCACGAGCTTGATACAGTTAAAATAATCAGATTCATTTCTTTAAAAAATAACTTCCATAGGGTCGCCTTGCTCTGATTAATAAATATAAATGTACTGAATGTTAAAGACTAACTATCACAAATATGTAGCCAGATCCACGATCTCCTGACAATCAGCTGTGTGTTATAAGGTGTGGCACCCTGAGTGAATCCACACCCGTTAGTGTGTTAGTGACATAGTGTTTGCTCCTCTTTGTCCTCTGAACTTTATATCAGGTTTAGATGTTTTGGTGGAAAATACCACAAGATGCTGGGAGTTCTCTCGCGCGGCAGGCAGAAACCAGCAATTCAAGATGAGGTGGCTTTGTTTACACTGTCACTAAACACCTGTTGTTCCATCAACAAGTTGCACCGCATCGGCGGCTTTTCATTCCGCGTACAGACGAAAAAATCACCAGCAGTTGAACAGTTGCTGGGGATTTGCTGATGTGCTTTGTGTCACGAAACTGGGGTCGTCTGTGTGGAGGGAGATGGTGTTGCTCGCTGTCGTTTCGTGAATGCAGCGACTGAGCGTTCCCCACGGACCATCTCACGTATCTGAAATGTCTGAGAGACCAGAGCAGATGTAGATTGTAAGAGATGGACGTTCTTTCTTCTCTGAGCATGATTTGAAAAAGTCGCACCTGCCAGATCAGATCATCTCAGTCCCTCAATAAAATAAGACTTCCTACAACCTCCAACACACAAGCGACAGCTTTAAGCAAAATACTGAGTCCTTTTTGATTCTCTTTCTCTTCCGTTATGTGTGTCTGTTGTCTTGGGCAATTTTACAGCAGATAAAGAATTATTTGAATGAATCATTTCCTTTTATCACTACTACAGTTTTTTTTGTTTTTGTTTTTTGTTTTGTTTTGCCGCATAACTCAGAAAAGAAATAGTAAATCTCTAGGGTTGATATCTTGAAGCTGTGCTCAGTATTCAGCAATAACCGCTACCGAGGACAGGTACTGAGATTTCTGGGAGTTGGAGAGAGGCTCTACTCCTTTAGGTCAGAGGTATAGTGATCGGCTCCACCCAAGTCCTTCATTTAATACAATCCATTACTTTGGCTGTGTTGTCACATTAATAACACCTGGGCCACAATAGCATATAGCTGAGACAACAAATACCCTGGTACGCATTCAGCCTTGTATTTTGTTCATGCAGACGAAAGGTGGAAGACAATTCGGAACTTGTCAGAAAATTCAGAAATGTGCATGGAAAGAAGTCTGCACCCTGCATAAAGTGAGTAATATGTATGGGCTGACTATTGGCAGTCACAGTCAATTCTTTGTCATTGGTGGTTAATGATTAATGAAACTCAGGTTTATTGTGCTTTGTTCTACGCTGCTGTATTGTAATCAGACTACCGCTAGTAAAACAGAAACCACATGTAGAACAGATATGAACCATATAGGAGCTTGTGTATGGGGCTGAATTGGAAATGATGAAGCCGTTCACATTGGGAGGTGAGATGTTAAGTAAGCACCTTGTTTTTCTCCGTCTCCCTTTCTCTCCAGCCTCCCAGGCTGATGACAGGCACCTGGTTGCTATGATGGGATTCCCACTGATGCAA